>NC_028458.1:31048064-31121800 GCF_000263155.2 Setaria italica | reverse complement strand
CCGAATCCCGCCACCCCCCCATGGCTGCCCCGGCGTCGCCGCGTGCCCTCCCGCCCTATGTTGCCTCGGCGCCGCCGCGCGCCGCCCCCCACGACACCATGGCACGGACTGCCACCGCAGCCGCGCCTCTCACGCACATGTGGGATGACAATGACGATGACCTCAGCCCCACCGCAGCCCGCAAGAGCAGGAAGAAGAACCCGCCACCGCTGCCGCCGTCAACATCACGTGACAGGGTGGCGCGGCCGCGTGTGGACGGCGGGATGCGCATCGTGGTGTCGCTACAGGGGGTGGTGCAGGGCCGGGGCAGCCTCATGCTACATCAAGCGCAACCACCCCCCAGCCACCGCGCCCGGGTCCCCACCACCAGGCCCCACATACCCCTCCACCGCGGCGAGCGCCAACTCCACGGCCGCCTCCCCGATCCACCACTCCCACTCGTGGGGCCTCTCCACCCTGCGCGCCGTGCTCCCCGGGCTCTCCGCCCGCGGTGTCATTGTTCGCTTCGAGGATGGGGACTCGCTCTACTACGCCGGCCTCCGCCGCTACGCCGACAACCCATACCATGCCGCATCCAACCCCGACGGACTCATCAACCTCAGCATCACCGAGAACCACGTACGAAACGTGGACGAGCAGGGGCACTAGATGTCAAAAAAAAATAATCTCTCTCCTCAAAGTGTCTTCCAGCAAAATTGGCACAAACAAAAGTGTCTTCCAGCAAACTGCTCTATTTTGCATGTCCGCTAGCAAAGAGGGGTCACTTTCAGTGTCCCGTAGCAAATTTTGCCTTTCGACTACTATTGTTGTGCTGACAACATGAGTAGTTGCAGTGATGTACAAGAGCAAGTCTTCGTTTGGTGTTGGAGCTGTCAGGATCGGTGGCTTTGATAGGAAGTCTTTCAGCTGTAATAGAGCCTTGTCCGCCTCCTCTGTCCATTGAAACTTGTCTTGTCATTTGAGTAATTTGAAGAAAGGTAGACCTCATTCTCCAAGTCTTGATATGAATCTGTTTAGGGCTGCCATGTAGCCTATGAGCTTCTGCACATCTTTTATGCTGGATGGGGCTTGCATATTGGTGATGGCAGAGATTTTCTCAGGGTTTGCCTCACTACCTCGATGGCTGATGATGAACGCAAGTAGTTTCCCCGATGGTACACCGAAAACACACTTGGTAGGATTGAGTTTCCATCGGAATGCTTGCATGCTTGTGAAAGTTTCTTCTAAGTCTGCGATCAAATCGTCTGGATTTCTAGTTTTGACTACTACGTCGTCTACGTAGGCTTCTACGTTGCGATGTAGTTGTTTCTCAAAGCACATTTGAATGGCGTGATGATAAGTTGCACCCGCGTTCTTCAGCCCAAAGGACATTGTCTTGTAGCAGAATGCTTCGAAAGGTGTGATGAACGCGGTCTTGGCTTGATCTTCTTCCTTGAGTGCTATCTGGTGATATTCCGAGTAACAATTGAGGAAACAGAGTAGTGCGCATCTAGCTGTGGAGTCGACTACTTGGTCGATTCTGGGAAGCCCAAAGGGATCTTTGGGGCAAAGTTTGTTGAGGTCTGTGTAGTCAACACACATCCTCCACTTGTTGTTGTTCTTCTTTCAAACTAAAACTGGGTTGGCTAGCCAATCAGGGTGAAAATCCTCCTTTATGAACCCTGCCACAAGTAATTTGGCTAGCTCTTTCTTGATTGCATCTCTTTTGTCTTGAGCGAATCTTCAGAGTCGCTGTCTTTTTGGAGTAGCTTTAGGATCGACATTGAGTGAGTGCTCGATCAGTTCCTTGGGCACACCTAGCATGTCGGCCGGTTTCCTTGCGAAAATGTCTCGGTTTTCCTGAAGAAAACCAATGAGCACGCTTTCCTATTTAGGGTCTAGCCCTGTTCCAATCAAGGCTATTTTAGATGAATCACCAGTCTCAAGGTCAATGGTTTTGAAATCCTTATTGTTTGCTGGCTTGACTTTAGTTGCTCCCGACTTGTTCTCTGGAATTTCGAGTTCTGCCGGGGTGAGCTTCTTTGACGTAGTGAAAACTTGTTGCATGGAGCTCGGAACTTGAGTAGTCGCGGCTATCTCAACAGCTTCCGTGTCGCATTCATAGGATCGTCGCAGGTCTCCACAAAGACATAGTTCTCCTTTCGGTCCAGGCATTTTCAGTAGCAAGTATACGTAGTGTGGGATGGCCATGAACTTGGCCAGGGCTGGTCTTCCGAGGATGGCGTGGTAAGAAGTCTCAAAGTCTACCACCTCGAACTTGATGTACTCTGTGAAGTAATGCTCTTTGGTGCTGAAAGTGACAGGTAAGACAACTTGTCCTAGTGGGATAGCAGCATTGCCTAGGATGATTCCATAGAAGGGAGAATCCATTGGGGTAAGTATGTTAGTGTTGTCGAGGCCCATCTTGCTTAGAGTCTTGGCGAAAATGATGTTGAGTCCACTGCCGCCGTCGATGAGTACTTTAGTTAATCTTGAACCTACGACAACTGGTGGTACTTCCAGAGGAAAACGCCTTGGTTCTGAAAAGTTGGTCCATTGATCCTTTCTGCTGAAGGTAATGGGTACCTCAGACTATTTGAGAGGTGTGGGAGTGGATGGTTCAATAGCCAAGATTTCTCTATGTACTAATTTGTTGGATCGCTTGGAGGTAGTGCCTGGAATTCCGTCAAAATTGACATTGACAGTTTTAGAGGCTATTTGGAACTTGTCTTTGCCGTCTTCAATTTCTTCCATCTTGCCCTTGCCTTTGTCCTTATTGTTGTTATTGTTACTAGTGGGAAGTTCTGGCAACTCTTGCATAACTCTGCAAAGGCTGTAACAGTCTATTGCAGAGTGCTTGTTGTGCGGGTCCCATGAACATTATTTCTTGAGTAGTTCATTAAATGAAGGGCCATCATTTTGTTTGTTTGCTCCTTTCTTGCTTGAGTTTGACATTGTTGCAATGGTATTGTTTGGTTTGCGCTTGCGATTCTGATTTCCCGAGTAGTTATTTCGGTGATCGCCGTTGCGGTTTCTGTCGTGTTCTTGGTTGTTGCCTTGGTTATTGTTGTCACATCCGCGATTGCGATGTGAGTCAAACCTTTCGCGTTCCTTATCTTCTTCGTCTGCCCATGACTGAGCCATAATTTTGAGTTCTTTGACATCCGTTGGATGACGTCTGCCAAAGTCTTGAAACATGCGTCGGTCCCAAAGGCCATTTTGAAAACATTCTATCATGCTGCTTCTGAGATGTTGACAATTGTAGCCTTTTTGTTGAAAAACGGCGTAGGTAACTACGTAGGGATTCATCCTTTTTTTGTTTGACCTGAGCCAAGTCAATTCTATTGACAGGGTGCTGCATAGCTCCCGCATAGTTGCTTGTAAAAGCTTTCTTTAGATCATACCATGAGTCAATGGAGTTAGGCTTCAAAGATTCGAGCCAAGTTAGTGGCTCTTGTTCCATGCATATGAGAAAGTGGATGACCTTTGTATCATCGCTTTCGCTTGCAGCTTGGACTGCTAATGCCTAGTAGCAGAGCCACTGAACTGGATCTTGTTTGCCATCATATTTAGTAATGCCTATTTGTTTGAATTTCTCTTGAAGAGTAGTCTTCATGATTCGTCTTGTGAAAGCAGGGAAGTGGTCATTGTCGTCACCCTCAGTTTCACGTTCACTGCGGCGATTGTTGATTATATCTCGAGCATCACGGTTGCGATTTAATGTTTCTTGAAGATCACTGATGTGCGAGGGTTCTGGATTAGCTCTGCGGTGACGTGGGCCTTCCGCAAAGACTGTATGACTAGCTTCGGCTGTATCTCTATTTCGTCTTGGAGCTTCGAGTACACCCCTATGTTGTCTTGGTTCTTCATGCTTTTGGTTTGAGAGTCTTGCATGGTCTCTACTATCATCATGCTGACTTGGGTTGCGAGGCACATATGGGATTGGTATTTCCTTGTCGAGGAGTTTGTATGAATGTTTTGCCAAGTATGACAGGAGATCGCTGTATTTGTTGGGAGGCATTGACTGGGCGATAAGGTCGATAGAGGCGATAGTAGCTAGCGGCGTGTTGTGTTCTCATGTTTGTACTAGCTTCGAATGCTTTGTCAAGGTTCATGATGGGAACTCTTGCGGCTAGAAGTCGATGATGTTCTGCTCTCTGAGTGTTTCTTGCTCTTCTTTGAGGTCTCTGGCTGCTAGTTTCACCCTCCGAGGCGTCAACTGATAATTCATCTTGGGAAACTTCTTGAATTTGGCGTTCCTGACAAGGAGTTCTTTGGTGTTGATTGCTGGTTCCTATTCCATCGACTGGTGAAACAACAACAAAGAGTTCTCTATCTGGAGAGTAGCTTCCGGAGCTGGATGTTATGACTTCAGTGGAGCCATCTTCTTCGTGGATCGGTGAGAGTAGAGTACCCTCTTGGTATGGGAGGATATCCAAGTGTGTGATGAGGCGTGATTCGTTGTCTTGAGCAACGAAGGTGGCTTCATGCCCGGCCAGTAGATGAATCTGCCTTGCAGTGTTGATGTGATTACTAGGCCTTGCAGCAGACCTGATGAGGGGAATTCTTCAAGAGAGTTCGAGTTAGACTTGGTATAGAGCTTTTTGATGAACCGGGAGTATGTTTTGGAGTCCGAGCGGGAATCGGCTTGGAGTTGTATCCGATCCACACGATGGTTGAATTGCCTGCTCGTGTCGATTAGTTCGAGTTGTGGTTGAGTCTGAGCTGTGGTCGGACCGTGTGTTATTCAGATAAAAAAATTTGAAATTCTCGACAAAATTTTCCACCTCATGTCGACTAGAGTTTCTATTGAGATGAATTTTCTCCTGTTCTTCGATGATGTGGCGTTGGAAACCTCCAATGACGTCAGTGATGCAGAGCCAGGAGCCAAAAACGAACGCTGTGCCCACTTCGAAAATGAACGCATGCTTAATGATGACTGGAGCCGTCGATCTCGCGCGGAGAATTTTGGTGACTGCCCCTACCTAGCACGCTAGCTATCAGTGTTTTAACCCGGCAACCTATCAAGAGAGTACCCGAGATAGTGTTTTGGTTGGTGGGTGTCGCCAAAATCAACGAGTGGATGGTGATGTAGGGACACGATTTAGATAAGTTCGGGCTGCTAGATCGCGTAATACCCTACGTACTGCGTGCTTTATGCTTGTATTTGATTGAACTTGTTTTGAGGGGTCGATGGCCGCCCTTATATACTCGGGGAGCAGGGTTACAGGGTAGTCTTTGGTACAAGAGTACTATCCGGACTAGACTTCAGAGTCCTACTCTAACTTGGCAGAGTAGTTCCGTTGTATTCCGACTAGTCCTTCAGGAGTTCCATGTAGTCTACGTTGCCCTGTAGCGTAGTCTTCATGTCCTGATACATCTCGAGTACGTCCCCTTGAGTGGGTCCGTACAAATCTTTTGGTGGGCCCGGGGGATGTATGGTCGACAGGACCTTCTTCCAGAAGAAACTCAAGTGGAACCTCCCCGGTGAGTATTGTTCATTCAAGCTCCAGGACCTGCTACAGTTGTACGCTGATTCCACCATCTTGATCCCCCCAGATCTAACACTGGCGAAGATCGAGTCAAAAGCAAATGATCTGCTGGGCCCCTACAACTCCTCCAAGGCTGAAGCTCAGAAGGTCCTTGTGTTGGGCTAGCGGGTGAATCGGATCCTTTAGAGCACCCTGTGCCGTTGGAGAAACCTCCCCGTGGGCGGGGCGGGGCCCCTGAAGCCCAGGGGAAGAAACAAGGCTCAGGTTCCGCCTCCGTCCCTCCTGCCGTTGACATCGAGGGGTTCGAAGGGGAGGCGGTTCGGGGGGACTCCCCGCACACCTTGCCCCCTTTCGATGCCCGTCGAGTGGAGCCACCTCTCTAGGTTTCCCCCGTCTGCTTCACGCCTCCCCCTGGCTTGGGAGCCTCGAGTTCTAGGCCCCACAAGGCCCACCTCGGGTTCCAGATCCTGGGGACCTGCCTCGAGTTTGATAGCGAGGAGGAGGAGGAGGAGCTCCATAATCTGTTTGACTTCCCCGTGCTAAGCCTGTTGTCACCGCTTCCGTGCTGGATGACTGAATGTTCTCTTCCACTATGTTCTGCAGGGGCCATCGACCCGCCTTTGGCAGAGGAGGGGACAGCCACCTCGGAGGAGGAGGGGGAGGAGAGCGGTGGTGGTGTTGGAGGGATGAGCCCTTTCTCGGAGGATGCCCTCAACGTCCACCGGGGGCATGGGAAAGGTTTGTTCTGTGGAGCCCCTTCAAAATTAGACTTTGTCACCCCCGAGGACTTGGCCGGACGTGTCAGTCCTCAAGCAAAGTTGGCCTCCATGGCCTCGGGTCTCTGGGTCCCTTCCATCCAAAGACTGGCCTAGGACCTCCTCGTCGAGGTGGCGCATGAGGCGCTCGCCGCCTTGGGAGTGTAGGTGTGTTGCCATCGCCTCCATCTCATTACCTCCCGGTGGTACTGCGCCCCTCCCTCTTGACCATGGGTGGGGCCATTACTGTGTGCAGGTCGCCGTGTTGGCCAAAGCAGCTTCATCAGCGTCCCCATCCACTCGGGAAAGTGCCTCTGAGGCCTGTGTGCAGGAGCTGAAGGTAGCCTTAGCGGAATCCCGCTAGGCCGAGAAGGAGGCTTTGGCCCGAGCCTTACGGGCAGAGTAGGACTGGGACACAGTAAGGGAGGGCCTGGAAGTAGAGAAGAAGGCCCAGGAAGCGGCTGAGGGCCAGGCCACCACTGCCTCCTCTCAACTTCTCAAGGGGCTTTGGCCCTATGGAACATTGTGGAAGACATGGGGGCCATCCTCCCTCTGCTAGGCATCAATGTGGACCCCCGATGCATCCTCAGGAGAACCTCTCGGAGAGTGTAGATTGGTTTCGTTGGGGGGTCAAGACCATCTTGCTAGGCACCGAGGGCTTCACCAACTTATGCGCCCAGACCTCCTGGAGGGGAGCCTTCCAATCGCTCCACATGGTAGGGTGTGACCACCTCCGGGCCACAAAGGAGAAGATTCCTAAGCTCCCTAGTGTTGCCTCCACCTTCCTGAGCTCCCCAGTGATGCCTCGCGGGTCTTCGGGGATTATTGCTGGACTGCAGCCTCGAGCTGGCCCGTACTCTGGCAACCGCGAGGCTCGCGCCATCTCAATGGCCAACACGGGGGAGAGTCCCAGTAGAGCGGAGGGCACGGTGGGGAATGAGAGCCTTCAGAGCGATCCCCAGGTTTGAATTCTTCCCTAGCTGCCCCTCGAGGCTTGGGCGCCTCGAGCTCATCTTTTGCTAGTTTTCTTTTGTTAATTTCTTTTGCTCTGTGAGCTCTTTCGCTTGTAGAAAGGACCTTCGGGATGTAATTGAAACCTTTTGATTAATGGAACAAAGGTGTTTTTGGGTCCGTTTGTGATTCTGTTTGTTGGGATACGAGGTAGGCTACACTAGCGCAAATCAAAATTTCTACCGCGTAAAACCAGCAAGAACTGCCGTATAAGGATCACAGGATTACCACTCGACGCACTACTAGTGCTGAAGATGTAGATTTGCGTCGATGTAGTGAAGACGATCAACGTAGTCGTACGTAGTCGATCAACCTAGTCCTACGTAGTCGATCACGTCAACGTCCAGCAGCTCCTCAGCAGCTCGTCCACGTGCAGCACGATCGCCCTCGTGCCGCGGCTCGTCGTTGGCTCGTCGTGGCTCGTCGGCGGCTCGTCCAAGTGCTGCAGGTGCAACACCTCCAAGGTATCCACATGTGTAGGGAGGAAGCGTCGCAAGCCGGACTGCTAGATCCGTGAGTTGCAACACGCGAGGGCGTGGGAGGCGCGGCAGATGTGTTTCGCCAAAAGTTGTAAACCCTAGGGCGCCCCTACCCCTCTATTTATAGAGGTTCCTGATGGGCCTCTGGGTCCGAGGCCCATTAGTACTTCTAAACCTAATCCAACTCGGATCAGATCCGAATTGGGCTTCCAGCCCCTTAAGTGTGTGACCCTATGGGTTCGGATACGTATAAACATGGCCCGAGTACTCCTACTCGGCCCAATACTCGGTAGCGGCCTCTAGCAAGACGTGCCAACTCCTATACGCATACGAAGATCATATCAGACGAACCATCACAACATAATATACATGCTATTCCCTTTGCCTCACGATATTTGGTCTAGCTTCAAGCCGACCGCTCTTTCTCGATCCTGTGATTTGGAATCCCTTTGTAGGTTAACTCTTAACCGTACGTAGCATGGCCATGCATTTTCGGATCCGATCACTCGAGGGGCTCAGAGATATCACTCTCAATCAGAGAGGGGCAAATCCCATCTTGATTGACCAAGTCTCATAGCATACTTCTTGACAAACCCGAAAGCTACCTTTATAACTACCCTGTTACGGCGTAGCGTTTGATAGCCCCTAAGTAGGTCGATCCACATCTAGAACACATGCGACAATCTCAGGTCTAAGGACAAAGCGTATATGTTGTTTAAAGAGAGAACAACTTCTCGTGTTGGGTCAGTCCTAGCACATGTCTCCACATGTGTCCACATTATTAGTTCAACATCTCCATGTCCATGACTTGTGAAACATAGTCATCAACTAATACATGTGCTAGTCTAATATTCATGTGTGTCCTCACATGAACTCCGACTAGGGACAACTTTAGAATAACCATACAAGTAAAGAGTTTCACATACAATTCACATAATTGCAAATCAATTCAAGTAGCCTTCAATGGATATTCAATGAACACAACATACAAATCATGGATACAAATGGAATATCATCATCTCTATGATTGCCTCTAGGGCATACCTCCAACAGTCTCCCACTTGCACTAGAGTCAATCTAGAAGGTACCTAATACCCACAGCTCTTACATGCGCATCATGCTTAGCCTGCGGGAGTGGTTTTGTCAACGGATCAGAAATGTTCAGATCCGTGTGTATTTTGCATATCTTGATCTCACCCCGGTAACGAAGTCTCGAATGAGATGAAATCGCCGCATTACGTGTTTGTTCTTCTGGTGGTTACTTGGCTCCTTTGCTTGCGCAATTGCCCCATTGTTATCACAGTAGAGATTCAATGGGCTGGACGCATTCGGGAACACACCAAGCTCAATGAGGAAATTCCTTATCCAAACACACTTGGCTTCTGTCGTAGAATCGGCCACCATCTCCTGCTTGGAACTCTTCCAACTAACAGCACCACCATTTAGCGTGAACACAAATCCTGATTGTGACTTTGAATCATCTCTGTCGGTTTGGAAACTAGCATCGGTGTAACCTGTTACAACGAGCTCCTCTTCACCTCCATAGACGAGTAACATATCTTTAGTCCTTCTCAAGTACTTAAGAATGTTTTTCACCACTGTCCAGTGACTCTCACCTGGATTAGACTAGTGTCTGCTTGTCATACTTAGCGCAAATGAATCATCTGGGTGAGTACTTATCATTGCATACATGATGGATCCAATAGCCGAGGCATATGGCACTCTACTCATGCGATCCCGCTCATCAGCAGTCGAAGGACACTGAGTCTTGCTGAGATGTATGCCATGTGACATAGGCAAGAACCCTTTCTTTGCCTCTTCCATGCTGAACCGCTTCAACACTTTGTCAATGTAAGTATCTTGGCTTAAACCTATAAGCCTTCTCGATCTATCTCTATAGATCTTAATGCCCAGAATGTATGCCGCTTCCCCTAAGTCTTTCATCGAAAAACTATTTTTCAGTGAAGTCTTTACGGACTCAAGCATAGGAATGTTATTTCCAATCAGTAATATGTCATCCACATATAAGATTAGAAATACTACAGAGCTCCCACTAACCTTCTTGTAAACACAATACTCTTCTTCGTTCTTGGTGAAGTCAAACCCTTTTACCACTTCATCAAAACGAATGTTCCAACTCCTAGATGCTTGCTTCAATCCATAAATGGATCTCTGAAGGTTGCATACCTTTCCAGCATTTTTCAGATCGACAAAACCCTCGGGTTGTATCATATACACGTCCTCAGCTAGGTTTCCATTCAGGAAAGCTGTCTTGACATCCATCTGCCATATCTCATAGTCAAAATATGCAGCTATAGCTAGAATAATCCGAATGGACATAAGCATCACTACGGGTGAGAAGGTCTTGTCGTAGTCAAGTCCTTGAACTTGTCGAAAACCTTTTGCGACAAGTCGTGCTTTATAGATGTGAACATTTCCATCCATGTCCTTTTTCTTCTTATAGATCCACTTGCACTCTAGGGCTTTAACACCATCAGGCGGGTCAACAAAGTTCCAAACTTGATTGTCTCCCATGGACTCTATTTCGGATTGCATGGCACTCTGCCATTTTTTGGAGTCTGGGTCCATCATTGCTTCCGCATATGTCGCAGGCTCATCATTGTCCAACAATAATATTTCCTGCATTTCGCGGAGCCTTGTTGACCTTCGTGGTTGTGGCGGTGCTTCTCTTGCCATGGGTATCTCAACTTGTTCTGCTACGTTAGCATCACTAATTGATTTTTGCCCGATCAGCTCATCTTGAACTTCTTCAAGATGCACTGTCTTTCCACTCTTTTCTCCTTTGAGAAACTCTTTCTCTAGGAAAACCCCGTTCCGAGCGACAAACACTTTGCCTTCTGATCGGTTGTAGAAATAATATCCCAAAGTTTCCTTCGGATATCCCACGAAAATGCACTTATCCGACTTGGGTGTGATCTTGTCCGACTGAAGTCGCTTGACAAACACTTCACATCCCCAAATCTTTAGAAAAGACAAACTAGGAACCTTTCCAGTCCATATCTCATATGGTGTCTTAACTACGGATTTAGATCGTACCCTATTAAGTGTGAAAGCTGCTGTTTCTAGAGAGTATCCCCAAAATGATAACGGTAGGTCCGACTGGCTCATCATTGATCAAACCATGTCTAACAAAGTTCGATTACGTCGCTCGGACACACCGTTTCTCTGAGGTGTTCCAGGCGGCGTAAGTTGATAGAGTCGGAGTGCCCGATCTTTCGGTGAGTGAAGATAAATTCGACTTGGTGGAAGTAGACCCTCACGATCCGACTACGACGAGCGAACCCGAAGCGCCAATGCAATCGCTGAACCAACTCCCGATGGTTACCAACCTCGCTGGTGCGAGATCAGCCTGATCACGAAGATCGATTCCTGTCCGCAATCGAAGAACGAACAAGAAAGAGAGGCGAGCAATCTAAATATCACTCGAAGGTGGAGTTCTGAATCACAAGGACAGCGCGTATTTGCGCGTGTTCAAGAGTAGCTAAAGCTAGATGTAAAACAAAACTCAAGTCGTAAACAAAAAGGACTCGGACTAAATAAAGGGGGCGCAGCCCCTGGAGTCCGAAGGGGTCACGGCGCCCAACCCTAGGCGCCCCACCTGGGCTGCCCTGTTGGGCCATCTTCTTATTCCGATGGGCCTTCGTTCCTTAACAGCATGATGAAGTTTAATTCTCTCGCACGGGCTCGAGTGATTGGCCCAACTGGAGGAGCAACTGGAGGCGCCTGAGGTGCTGCTGGTGTAGATGTACTCGTGGTGTCCTCATCATCCTCCCCTTCTTGAACTGAAGTCGTCCTCGACGGCAACTCCTCATCTTCGCCCACATACGGTTTCAAATCTGCAACATTAAAACTCGTGGAAACACCAAACTCCGCAGGCAGGTCAAGGATATAAGCATTATCATTAATCTTGGTTAGCACTTTAAAAGGACCAGCCGCACGTGGCATCAATTTAGAACGACGTAAGGTAGGAAAACGGTCCTTCCTCAAATGCAACCAAACCAGATCACCCGGTGCAAAAGT
Source organism: Setaria italica (assembly GCF_000263155.2). Taxonomy (NCBI): domain Eukaryota; kingdom Viridiplantae; phylum Streptophyta; class Magnoliopsida; order Poales; family Poaceae; genus Setaria; species Setaria italica. The sequence goes on along the minus strand of NC_028458.1, from coordinate 31,110,043 downwards.
AACATGTTTTCTCCCTTTACTACCCGCAACCTGATATTTAGCATTAGCAGCAGCAATGTTTTGTTGAGTTTGCTCATGCAAGCTAATCATTTGATCAACATGTGCAGCGGCATCTATGTGTGGGGTGTCCTCGGCATCAAGTGCAAACAAATCAATAGGCGCCCGAGGAATATAACCATAAACAACTTGAAAAGGACACATCTTTGTAGAAGAATGCGTTGCATGATTATAAGCAAACTCAACATGAGGCAAGCAATCTTCCCAACGTTTCAAGTGTTTATCTAAAACAGCCCTAAGCATAGTGGACAAGGTTCGATTAACCACCTCAGTTTGTCCATCAGTCTGAGGGTGACAAGTGGTGCTAAACAGCAATTTAGTTCCCATTTTATTCCATAGTGATCTCCAAAAATGACTGAGAAACTTAGCATCACGATCAGAGACTATTGTATTTGGAATACCATGCAAACGAATAATCTCGCGAAAGAACAATTCAGCAACATTGCTAGCATCATCAGTCTTATGACAAGGTATAAAATGAGCCATTTTGGAGAAACGATCAACAACCACAAAAATACTGTCCCTCCCCTTCTTAGTTCTAGGCAATCCCAAAACAAAGTCCATAGAAATATCAAGCCAAGGGGAAGTAGGAACAGGCAAAGGCATGTACAAACCATGGTTGTTTAATCGTGACTTAGCTTTCTGGCAAGTAGGGCAGCGGGCAACAAGGCGCTCAACATCAGCGCGCATCCGGGGCCAAAAGAAGTGGGCAGCCAGCACTTCATGCGTCTCATAAGTAGAATAATTCAAGCTAGCACCACTTAATTTTTCGCTAAAGTAAGCAACCGGTTTTCCTTCTTGTAATAAAACAGCACCTAGCCCAATACCGCTAGCATCGCATTCAAGCTCAAACACTTTAGTAAAATCAGGCAACTGCAAGAGAGGAGCATTGGTTAACTTATCTTTCAAGGTGCTGAACGCAACCTCTTGTGAATCACTCCAAGCAAAGGGAACATCCTTCTTTGTAAGCTCATGTAGAGGCGCTGCAATGGAGCTAAAATCACGAACAAACCGACGGTAGAAACCTGCAAGGCCAAGAAAGCTTCGAATTTGTGTAACCGTTGTCGGTGTAGGCCACTCCCGAATGGCATCAATCTTGCTGCTATCCACCTCAATGCCCTGTGGAGTAACAACATAGCCAAGAAACGAGACACGTTGTGTGCAAAACATGCATTTTTCGAGGTTAGCAAATAAATGGGCCGCACGCAATGCATCAAAAACAGCACGCAAATGTTCTAAATGCTCTTCCATAGACTTGCTGTAAATGAGGATATCATCAAAATAGACAACTACAAACAATCCTATGAAGGGCCTTAGAACTTCATTCATCAAACGCATAAATGTGCTGGGAGCATTTGTCAAACCAAACGGCATAACCAACCATTCGTATAACCCAAATTTCGTTTTAAAAGCCGTTTTCCATTCATCACCTAATTTCATGCGAATCTGATGGTAGCCACTACGCAAATCAATCTTAGTGAAAATAATGGCACCACTAAGCTCATCTAGCATATCATCAAGGCGTGGTATAGGGTATCGGTAGCGAATGGTAATGTTATTAATAGCACGACAGTCTACACACATACGCCATGAGCCATCTTTCTTTGGAACAAGTAACACAGGAACGGAGCAAGGGCTAAGAGACTCACGAATATAACCCTTGTCAAGCAATGCCTGTACCTGGCGCTGGATTTCCTTCGTCTCATCCGGATTTGTACGGTACGGTGCGCGGTTCGGAAGCTGTGCCCCGGGAATGAGGTCGATCTGGTGCTCAATGCCACGAAGTGGTGGAAGTCCCGGTGGCAAATCTTTTGGAAAGACATCAGCGTACTCCTGCAAAATGTTAGCAACCGCAGGGGGAATATCCAAAGATGGTGCATCATCAAGTGAAACGAGCACACTAGAGCATATAAGGGCATAGCATGGCAAAGGAGCATCGCGTAACTCATCAAAATCAGCACGTGTGGCAAGCAAAACAGGAGCATTCAACTTGATTTCAGAATTAAGAGATGTCGATGGTTCAAGTTGTTTAGCAGTTTTAGCAGCTCTAGCAAGATCATCTTTAAGAATTTGTTCAGGTGTCATTGGATGTATAATTATTTTCTGACCCTTAAACATGAAAGAATAGTGGTTTGAACGACCATGATGCAAGCTATCAGTATCATATTGCCAAGGTCGCCCAAGTAACAGAGAGCATGCTTCCATGGGAATAACATCACAATCGACAAAATCAGAATAAGCACCCATGGAGAAAGGAACACGGACTGAGCGAGTAATTCTAATTTTCCCACCATCATTAAGCCATTGAATGTGATATGGATGTGGATGCTTACGAGTGGGTAAAGACAACTTTTCAACCAGCGTGGTACTCGCCAAATTGTTGCAGCTGCCGCTGTCGATGATGATGCGAATCGACCGCTCCTGCACAACGCCCTTGGTATGGAAAAGAGTGTGTCGCTGATTCTTCTCGGACGGGGCGACCTGTGTACTAAGAACACGCTGCACAACAAGACTTTCATACCTATCGGCGTCGCCCGGGTTGACATGTACCTCCATAGCTGCATGGTCAGTGGCAAGCATCGCATGTCGAATATCTTCAGAATCACTAGCGGAAGAGTACTCACCATCGTCACGAAGAAGCAAAGTGCGCTTGTTCGGACAGTCCCGAATCACATGGCCGAATCCTTTGCAACGATGACACTGAATATCCCGTGTACGGCCTGTGGGAGGGGCGGCGCCTGTGGAAGGGGCAGCGCTTGCAGGTTTTGCCGTTCGCTCGCGCGGTGTAGTGGTGGGCGTGGGTGGCGCAGGGAGAGCGGGTGCGGAGTTGGATGGCGAGCTTCTTCCTGCAAAAGAGTTAGAATATGTCTTCGAGCGGCGTCCCTGCACTTCACGTTCAGCTTTGCAAGCATATTCAAATAATGTTGTCATATCTGTGTAGTCCTTATAATCAAGTATATCCTGAATTTCGCGGTTCAAACCACCACGAAAACGGGCCATAGCAGCGTCGGTTTCCTCCAATAACCCACAACGAATCATTCCTATTTGTAATTCCTGGAAATATTCCTCAACAGATTTGGAACCTTGCTGAAAACGTTGCATTTTATTAAGCAAATCGCGAGCATAATAAGAAGGCACAAATCTGTGGCGCATAGCAGTTTTTAATTGCTCCCAAGTGGTTGGAATGGTATTGGGATGTTTGTGTTTATATTCACGCCACCAAATTAAAGCAAAATCAGTAAATTCACTAATAGCAGCTTTAACTTGAGAATTAGCAAGAATATCATGGCATGAAAATTTCTGTTCAACTTCTAATTCCCAATCAAGATAGGCAGCAGGATCATATTTGCCATTAAAAGGTGGAATTTTAAATTTAATCTTGGAAAAGGAATCATTACCACCGGGACGGCGTGGCACGCGGCGGGCACGGCCTCGGCGGTCGCCATCATCCTGGTCCGAGTCACCACCATAACCCTGCTGCAACTCTGCGACTGTTGTGTGCAATGCATCGAGTCTTGCCACAACTGAATCGAGTGTGGCCTTAGCGGCCGTCTGTGCAAGGTCGAGCTGATCACACCGCTCGGTCGTCGAGGAGATCGTCGAGTCCAGCCGTTCATGAATCGTCTGAATGTCGGTAACAAGCCCTTCAACTTGCGCTCGTATGCCCTGCAGCTGGTTAGCCCCCGCGTCGACATCATCTGCCATGGTTAGCGCAAAGACAAGAACAAAAGCAACGACAAAATAGGGGTGTAACAGCTCACAAGGCGCTCACACTAGTGCTGTTATCAAATTCTTATCCGTTCTTACCACGCACACAGGGGCGAACTGCAACCAACCGGTGGAACTCACGAAAGATTGGAGGAGCGATTGCCTGGAGAAACAAAATATGCTCGTCGTAGAACTATGTGGAGTTCTGGGAAGGCTGCACTCAAATGAAGGATTAGCACAATCAAACAATAATGCAAAGTTGAAAGATAGTGCCAAACACGTAACAAGAGTTTGCTGGTAACAAGGAAAAATCGAAAGAACAGAGGCAAGGTGGAGAGGGCGCACCTCTTTTTTTTTTTTTTATTTCTGTTTTTTTTTTTTTTTTTTCACAGAGGGTGCCCCAAAACTGATAATATGAACACAGAGGATCTCAAATATCAAAATGCGGCACACACTCTCTCTCTCTCTCTCTCTCTAGAGTAAGGCGGCCCTCAGAATAATAAAGGCCCAAGAAAGAGAGATACGGATATGAAAGGCTGGCACGGAATGCGTGGGGGGGGGGGGAATTTACCCCAGAGAGTCGTGACCCAGGGGGAGTCACGGCGCGCGCAAAAAGAGTTTCCACCGAAACAAATCCGAATCACCTTCCTTCTCCCTGTTGGATTCTTCTTCGTCTTTTTTTTTTTTTGCTTCTTTCCTTTTTTTTTTTTTGCACTTTTCCTTTTTTTTTTCTGATTGCTTTCGATCTTTTTTTTTTTTGACAGGGGAGGGGCGATCGGAGTAGTGGGATGGCGCGGCGCGGTTGTCGCAGGGAGGTGCGGTGGGCGCGGCTGGTAGGGTTGGCGAGCAGCGGAAAGGCGGCGGCGGCGAAAACTAGGGTTAGATGAAAAAACGAAAAACAACAGATTAAACACAAGTAACCAGCAACAATTGAACGAGTAGGCACACAAATTCAACAAAGACACTTATTGAAAGAATGTGCGAGGCTAAACGGTTGCTGGGACAAAGGATCTAACCTGAAAAAAATTTGTTTTGGTTTTTGTGGACTGTAGGAAGGGAAAAACACTCGGTAAAACTCACCGATCAACCTGGAAAGCTGATACCACTTGATAGAGTCGGAGTGCCCGATCTTTCGGTGAGTGAAGATAAATTCGACTTGGTGGAAGTAGACCCTCACGATCCGACTACGACGAGCGAACCCGAAGCGCCAATGCAATCGTTGAACCAACTCCCGATGGTTACCAACCTCGCTGGTGCGAGATCAGCCTGATCACGAAGATCGATTCCTGTCCGCAATCGAAGAACGAACAAGAAAGAGAGGCGAGCAATCTAAATATCACTCGAAGGTGGAGTTCTGAATCACAAGGACAGCGCGTATTTGCGCGTGTTCAAGAGTAGCTAAAGCTAGATGTAAAACAAAACTCAAGTCGTAAACAAAAAGGACTCGGACTAAATAAAGGGGGCGCAGCCCCTGGAGTCCGAAGGGGTCACGGCGCCCAACCCTAGGCGCCCCACCTGGGCTGCCCTGTTGGGCCATCTTCTTATTCCGATGGGCCTTCGTTCCTTAACAGCATGATGAAGTTTAATTCTCTCGCACGGGCTCGAGTGATTGGCCCAACTGGAGGAGCAACTGGAGGCGCCTGAGGTGCTGCTGGTGTAGATGTACTCGTGGTGTCCTCATCATAAGTTGTGGAACAATTCCGCAACTCTTTAGATGATTGCTAAACTCGTGGCTCAAATACTCGCCTCCACGATCAGATCGTAAGGCCTTAATTTTCTTGCCACGCTGATTTTCATCTTCATTCTGAAATTCCTTGAACTTTTCAAAGGTTTCAGACTTGTGCCTCATCAAGTAGACATAGCCATATCTACTAAAATCATCAGTGAAAGTTATGAAGTATTGGAATCCTCCTCTAGCCGTCGTGCTCATTGGTCCGCATACATCACTATGTACGAGTTCCAACAAGTCTACTGCTCTCTCAGGAAATCCTGTGAAAGGCGTCTTGGTCATCTTGCCTAGCAAGCAAGCCTCACATGTCTTGTTTGATTCAAAATCAAACGAAGTTAGAAGTCCATCAGAATGGAGCTTCTTCATGCGCTTTTCACTTATATGACCCAAACGACAATGCCACAAGTAGGTAGGACTCAAATCATTAGGCCGAGGCCTTTTAGCACTTAAACTAGGAACAAAATAACAATTATTCAACTCCATAATAAATCTTGACGGGAGGTGGAGTTGCATCGTCCCGACGGTCAACGCAGCAACTCTTGCATTATTGCCCACGCGGAAATGAACTTCTCCTGTTTCCACGCTTCTACTTCTTATCATTCCCTACATTGAATTGCAAATATGAGCAACCGATCCAGTATCAAATACCCAAGAATTAATAATTGTATCAGTGAGAAATATGTTGTCTATAACATTAACAACAAGCGTACCTGAGGTAGAAGTACTCTTACTTCCGCCATTCTTCAACGAAGCTAGGTACTGCTTGCAGTTTCTCTTCCAGTGACCAAGTTCATGACAGTAAAAGCACTCTTTGTCTGGAGCAGGTCCAGGTCCAGCTTTAACCTTGGGTGCTGGTTTTTGGCTTGGACGTTCCAGCCTTGCCCTTCTTCTTCCAAGAATTGCCCTTCTTCTTAAAGCTAGGCTTGTTCTGTATAGCCATCACATGGCTGGTACTAGCGCTTTTCTTAATGTCTACCTCTGCTGTCTTGAGCATACCACAAAGTTCATTCAGACCCTTCTCCGTCGCATGCATATGGTAGTTCGAGATGAAGTTCCCAAAGCTAGGCGGAAGAGATGAAAGAATGAAGTCAGTGGCCAAATCTTTGCCTATAGGGAAGCCCAGCTTCTCCAATCGCTGAGTGTAACCAACCATCTTGATTACATGTGGTCCTACTGTTGCGCCTTCTGCTAGCTTGCACTCCACAAAGGCTTTGGACACATTGAACCTTTTAGTCCTAGCCTGTGTCTGTAACATGTCTTTGAGCACCACGATCATATCGTGTGCCTCATGATTTGTTTCGAACTGCATCTGCAGCTCGGGTTCCATGCAAGCAAGCATAAGGCAGCTTACCTCAAGATTAGCATCAAATGCCTTCTTGTAAGCAGCCTTAACGGCAGCAGATGCATCATCAGCAGGTACTGGTGGTAGTGGAGTGTCTAGAACATCTTCCTTTTTATCGGCCCTGAGAACAATTCTCAGGTTACGGATCCAATCTGAGTAGTTTGTTCCATTCAACTTGTCCTTCTCAAGGACCGAACGCAAAGCAAACGATGTGGTGGTGTTGCTAGGTGCCATTTAATCTACAACAAAAGTAATGCAAAGTACACTAAGACAAACGTATCCATGATAGAGCAAATCACATTAAACTATTTTAACAGAATCTACTCCCACTAAAATCAATATCCCTCTATTGAAACTTAGTGATTCAGGATCCACAACTAACAAGTCTACTAGTGAGCTTTAGCATCACCGCTAGCAAACAAGGTAGATCGGTAAGCAACTTTTGCTAATCATATCACATATGACTCCTGTTGTTGGGTGACATCTCCATGTCTCGGCGCCCAACCTTTATGCCCCAAGGTCCTTAACCGTTAAGATAACCTTGTTAAGCAAACTAACCCTTATGCATGTAAGTTTCCGACACAAACCTGTCTAGTCAAGGAAAACTAGTGGTACCCTAATTTTATAGACCCACCACTAATTGTACAAGACATGGGACGGTGCAAGTTTTAGTTGGGAGGGCATACTAACTTAAACTTTGTGAGGGATCGTTGTACTTCTAACATCACAGTATGCAGAAAGTAAAACAAAAACAGAATAGCATTCACACAGTTGTGACACAGTATGATCCGTTTTCATATGGTGATCTCAACCTGTTCACCATGGTGATCTCCATCTCCATGTTCCATGTGCGCCATCCTCCTGGTGATGAGTCCTCCAAGAACTAGACCATGCTATTACGCCTAATAGCTAGTAAAGAAGCTAGTAATGAAGATTACATAGTTGCTTGGATCATCACAGATTGGTATGCAGACCATTAAATACATTAAGGTGACAACACATATGGCTCCTGCCGTGTTGCCGTACGCGCGACACGCAGGTCACAAATGAGTTACACACATGCATCACATACAAAAGGGGCCATACTGATCACAAGATACATACATCCTGCAAAACAGAGTTAAGCATCCTAATGTTCCAAACTTCGGAGGCCCGAAACTCCATCTTCCAAGCCGAATTTGGGAAATCTAATTTCGCCAAAAACGCATACGCATACGCATGTGTAACTTTTTTCTGTAGATCAATTTTCATATAAAATTCTCCCTGATCCGAGATCGTACCGAAAAGTTACGGCTGATTTACCGAAGCATACGCATACGGCAAAAATCCCGACCCCGGTAGTAGATCTCATCTACTATTGCACATCTAATGCGCCTGGCGTATGACCCTGGATTTCGATTCGACCAATCATATTGATCTTCGCTCACTGCAATTTGATTTACGTGTATCACTTAATTCCGATGGCGGAAACCAACCGGTAGGAGTATGTCATTACACTACCATTGCAGCAAGAGCACGAAACCAGGACATAGATCAAATTGAAAACTCGCATATCTCCATATGCACACATCCCGAATCCAAAACTAAACAGCTACGGCTCTGATACCACTGTTGGGATACAACTAGCCCTGTTAATTGGGTTGTAACCCATGTTGTAACCACACCAATCTATTCTCATAAGAAAATAAATATAACCCACCCTAAATCAAACCTCCACTATCACACACTACACCACCCCAAACTTACCATTGCATAAGTTATACAAATTACTTGCCAAATATGGTTACAACCCAATAAGAACCCATTAGGTACCCAATAAAAACCCATTAGTTAACTTTTTTTTTGAGTTTGTATGTGACTCTCAACGTGGGGCCCACATGTAAGTCTAGCCATACTACTTTGCACAAAGTAGCGGATTGTCAAGCTAATTCATCTGCAACAAGTTTCGGCCAATTCATCCAAAATTTTAAGGTGTGAACACGAGGTTTTAGTTTTAGGGTCCGACTCTTGACGCGGGCCCCACATGTAAGTCCAGCCGTACTACTTTGCATACAGTAGCGGACTGTTAAACTAATTCATCTGTAACAAGTTTCGATCAATTTATCCAAAATTTTAAGGTGTGAACGCGAGGTTTTATTTTTAGGGTCCGACTCTTGATAGATGAGGCTCCAGGCTTTTGGGTTCTTAATGGGTCTCAACCCACGGGTTGAGAGTCTTTTAGATCCAAAAATAATACCACACACCCCAAACACCTTCCAAACTATTTATTTGTAAAACCCAAACCAAACCAAACCATCTAGCAGGCCAACTCATTATAAACCAATTCAAATGAACTTATTATATAAACCAAACCATTAAAACTAATAAACCCAACCCAATTAACAGGGCTAGATACAACGTAGGCTACACTAGCGCAAATCAAAATTTCTACCACGTAAAACCAGGAAGAACTGCCGTATAAGGATCACGGGATTACCACTCGACGCACTACTGGTGCGGAAGATTTAGACTTGCGTCGATGCAGTGAAGACGATCAACGTAGTCGTACGTAGTCAATCAACGTAGTCGTACGTAGTCGATCACGTCAACGTCCAGCAGCTCCTCAGCAGCTCGTCCACGTGCAGCAAGATCGCCCTCGTGCCGCGGCTCGTCGTCGGCTCGTCGTGGCTCGTCGGTGGCTCGTCGGCGGCTCGTCCAAGTGCTGTAGGCGCAACACCTCCAAGGTATCCACACGTGCTGAGCTCCCAAGTGATGCCTCGCGGGTCTTCGGGGATTATTGGCTGGACTGCAGCCTCGAGCTGGCCTGTACTCTGGCAACCGCGAGGCTCGCGCCATCTCAATGGCCAACACGGGGGAGAGTCCCAGTAGAGCGGAGGGCACAGTGGGGAATGTGAGTGTAGCGACCGACCCCTAACCTTTCCCAGTTAGGTTTGATCTCAGCCCTTAACCTCAGTCGGTTGTTCTGTTGACCGCACCTAAGTGCTCAGTCTTCTGCCAGTCCCGACCCCTGAGATCCGACCCCTACCGCTTCGTTCCTTTCCCGACCCTGGCGAGTTCAGCCCTTCGTCGGATCCTGCTAATCTTCCTCACCCGTCCGATCCTTTCCCCCGGTGGACCCGTGAGATCCTTTTCCAGATCCCCCGCGTCAGCCGCACTCGAGTTGCATGGCCGCCTCAGAGTTTTCTTGCCGCGTGTCTCGTCTTCTCCGACGCCATCGCCCAATTTTGTCTCTGGCGAGGAACAGAGTTGGGTCCCGCGCCCTTTTCCCCAATGGCAGCGGAAGCCCTCTGCACCCCTTTCTGCAGACCCTCGTCTCCCGCGCCCATCATCGCGATACCAGATCCCGGCCCCGGAGACCGATGTCGCCCATCTTTTCCGTCCCTTCCAGCAACAGTTGCGTCGCCCGGTCGTCGCTACACAACGATTCCCCCACCGCCAACCCCGACCACGGCCGCGACAGTTCCTTTCCCCGCTCTGTCAGAAGCCGCCCGACAATCTGTTGTTCCGCGCTCTCCCCCGCGCTGCGTCCGCTTGTCTTCCCACCTGTGCACCCTCGATCCTAGCGCCGTTTAACCGGTCGCTTCTATCACCTCTCCTGCACGACGACGCCCGCTCTCCGCCAAATCCCAACCACCGGTCTACCCGCGCCTACGCCGCCCTGACGGAGTAGCACAATGATCGCTGGCGTCACCCCCGAAGTTCTGCAGCACCGCCCGGTTTGCTCAATCGCCGCCACGGCAGAGCACTCCATTGCTTCTCCCCGGCCTTCGCGCCGCTCCTCTTCTCTCTCTCCGCGACGTTTCCGTTCCTCTGCTCCAGCAGCTATAAAAGGAATGCCCTCGTCGCCAGAGTTCCCTCCGCCTTTGTTGCCTTTAGCCTCCTCTAGCTCCCTGCTCAAGCTTCTAGCGCCACCCACCCAGTTCTTGAAAAGTTCTTCTCCCAATTCCTTCTCAGTTCCTCCAAGTCACCCCGCAGCTTGCTCCCTTGTGCTGCGTAGAGCTCTCTTTGTTGGGATACGAGGTAGGCTACACTAGCGCAAATCAAAATTTCTACCGCGTATAACCAGGAAGAACTGCCGTATAAGGATCACGGGATTACCACTCGACGCACTACTGGTGCAGAAGATGTAGATATGCGTCGGTGCAGTGAAGACGATCACGTAGTCGTACGTAGTCGATCACGTCCGGCAGCTCCTCAGCAGCTCGTCCACGTGCAGCAAGATCGCCTCCGGTGCCGCGGCTCGTCGTCGGCTCGTCGTGGCTCGTCGGCGGCTTGTCGATGGCTCGTCCAAGTGCTGCAGGCGCAACACCTCCAAGGTATCCACACGTGCGGGGAGGAAGCGTCGCAAGCCGGATTGCTAGATCCGCGAGTTGCAACAGGCGAGGGCGTGGGAGGCGCGGCAAGTGTGTTTCGCCAAAAAGGTGTAAACCCTAGGGCGCCCCCACCCCTCTATTTATAGAGGTTCCTGATGGGCCTCTGGATCCGAGGCCCATTAGTACTCCTAAACCTAATCCAACTCGGATCAGATCCGAATTGGGCTTCCAGCCCCTTAAGTGTGTGACCCTATGGGTTCGGATACGTATAGACATGGCCCGAGTACTCCTACTCGGCCCAATAGTCGGTAGCGGCCTCTAGCAAGATGTGCCAACTCCTATACGCACACGAAGATCATATCAGACGAACCATCACAACATAATATACATGCTATTCCCTTTGCCTCACGATATTTGGTCTAGCTTCAAGCCGACCGCTCTTTCTCGATCCTGTGATTCGGAATCCCTTTGTAGGTTAACTCTTAACCGTACGTAGCATGGCCATGCATTTTCGGATCCGATCACTCGAGGGGCCCAGAGATATCACTCTCAATCAAAGAGGGGCAAATCCCATCTTGATTGACCATGTCTCATAGCATGCTTCTTGATAAACCCGAAAGCTACCTTTATAACTACCCTGTTACGGCGTAGCGTTTGATAGCCCCTAAGTAGGTCGATCCACATCTAGAATACATGCGACAATCTCAGGTCTAAGGACAAAGCGTATATGTTGTTTAAAGAGAGAACTACTTTTCGTGTTGGGTCAGTCCTAACACATGTCTCCACATGTGCCCACATTATTAGTTCAACATCTCCATGTCCATGACTTGTGAAACATAGTCATCAACTAATACATGTGCTAGTCTAATATTCATGTGTGTCCTCACATGAACTCCCACTAGGGACAACTTTAGAATAACCATACAAGTAAAGAGTTTCACATACAATTCACATAATTGCAAATCAATTCAAGTAGCCTTTAATGGATATTCAATGAACACAATATACAAATCATGGATACAAATGGAATATCATCATCTCTATGATTGCCTCTAGGGCATATCTCCAACAGTCTCCCACTTGCACTAGAGTCAATCTAGAAGGTACCTAATACCCATAGCTCTTACATGCGCATCATGCTTAGCCTGCGGGAGTGGTTTTGTCAACGGATCAGAAATGTTCAGATCCGTGTGTATTTTGCATATCTTGATCTCACCCCGGTTAACGAAGTCTCGAATGAGATGAAATCGTCGCATTACGTGTTTGTTCTTCTGGTGGTTCCTTGGCTCCTTTGCTTGCGCAATTTCCCCATTGTTATCACAGTAGAGATTCAATGGGCTGGACGCATTCGGGAACACACCAAGCTCAATGAGGAAATTCCTTATCCAAACACCTTCCTTCGCGGCTTCCGAAGCCGCGATGTACTCGGCTTCTGTCGTAGAATCGGCCACCGTCTCCTGCTTGGAACTCTTCCAACTAACAGCACCACCATTTAGCGTGAACACAAATCCTGATTGTGACTTTGAATCATCTCTGTCGGTTTGGAAACTAGCATCGGTGTAACCTGTTACAACGAGCTCCTCCTGACCTCCATAGACGAGGAACATATCTTTAGTCCTTCTCAAGTACTTAAGAATGTTTTTCACCGTTGTCCAGTGACTCTCACCTGGATCAGATTGGTGTCTGCTTGTCATACTTAGCGCATATGAAACATCTGGGCGAGTACTTATCATTGCATACATGATGGATCCAATAGCAGAGGCATATGGCACTCTACTCATGCGATCCCGCTCATCAGCAGTCGAAGGACACTGAGTCTTGCTGAGATGTATGCCATGTGACATAGGCAAGAACCCTTTCTTTGCCTCTTCCATGCTGAACCGCTTCAACACTTTGTCAATATAAGTATCTTGGCTCAAACCTATAAGCCTTCTCGATCTATCTCTATAGATCTTAATGCCCAGAATCTATGCCGCTTCCCCTAAGTCCTTCATCGAAAAACTATTTTTCAGTGAAGTCTTTACGGACTCAAGCATAGGAATGTTATTTCCAATCAGTAATATGTCATCCACATATAAGATTAGAAATACTACAGAGCTCCCACTAACCTTCTTGTAAACACAAGACTCTTCTTCGTTCTTGGTGAAGTCAAACCCTTTGACCACTTCATCAAAACGAATGTTCCAACTCCTAGATGCTTGCTTCAATCCATAAATGGATCTCTGAAGCTTGCATACCTTTCCAGCATTTTTCGGATCGACAAAACCCTCGGGCTGTATCATATACACGTCCTCAGCTAGGTTTCCATTCAGGAAAGCTGTCTTGACATCCATCTGCCATATCTCATAATCGAAATATGCAGCTATAGCCAGAATAATCCGAATGGACTTAAGCATCACTACGGGCGAGAAGGTCTCGTCGTAGTCAACTCCTTGAACTTGTCGAAAACCTTTTGCGACAAGTCGTGCTTTATAGATGTGAACATTTCCATCCATGTCCTTTTTCTCCTTATAGATCCACTTGCACTCTATGGCTTTAACACCATCAGGCGGGTCAACCAAGTTCCAAACTTGATTGTCTCCCATGGACTCTATTTTTGATTGCAGGGCACTCTGCCATTTTTCGGAGTCTGGGTCCATCATTGCTTCCGCATATGTCGCAGGCTCATCATTGTCCAACAATAATATTTCCGGCATTTCGCGGAGCCTTGCCGACCTTCGTGGTTGTAGCGGTGCTTCTCTTGCCATGGGTATCTCAACTTGTTCTGCTACGTTAGCATCACTCATTGATTCTTGCCCGATCGGCTCATCTTGAACTTCTTCAAGATGCACTGTCTTTCCACTCTTTTCTCCTTTGAGAAACTCTTTCTCTAGGAAAACCCCGTTCTGAGCGACAAACACTTTGCCTTCTGATCGGTTGTAGAAATAATATCCCAAAGTTTCCTTTGGATATCCCACGAAAATGCACTTATCCGACTTGGGTGTGATCTTGTCCGACTGAAGTCGCTTGACAAACACTTCACATCCCCAAATCTTTAGAAAAGACAAACTAGGAACCTTTCCAGTCCATATCTCATATGGTGTCTTAACTACGGATTTAGATGGTACCCTATTAAGTGTGAAAGCTGCTGTTTCTAGAGCGTATCCCCAAAATGACAACGGTAGGTCCGACTGGCTCATCATTGATCGAACCATGTCTAACAAAGTTCAATTACGTCGCTCGGACACACCGTTTCTCTGAGGTGTTCCAGGCGGCGTAAGTTGTGGAACAATTCCGCAACTCTTTAGATGATTGCTAAACTCGTGGCTCAAATACTCGCCTCCACGATCAGATCGTAAGGCCTTAATTTTCTTGCCACGCTGATTTTCATCTTCATTCTGAAATTCCTTGAACTTTTCAAAGGTTTCAGACTTGTGCCTCATCAAGTAGACATAGCCATATCTACTAAAATCATCAGTGAAAGTTATGAAGTATTGGAATCCTCCTCTAGCCGTCGTGCTCATTGGTCCGCATACATCACTATGTAAGAGTTCCAACAAGTCTACTGCTCTCTTAGGAAATCCTGTGAAAGGCGTCTTGGTCATCTTGCCTAGCAAGCAAGCCTCACATGTCTCGTATGATTCAAAATCAAACGAAGTTAGAAGTCCATCAGAATGGAGCTTCTTCATGCGCTTTTCACTTATATGACCCAAACGACAATGCCACAAGTAGGTAGGACTCAAATCATTAGGCCGAGGCCTTTTAGCACTTACATTACAGACAGGTGAACCATCAAGATTTAAAACAAATAATCCATTCACAATGGGTGCAAAAGCCATAAACATATTATTCTTAGAGATCACACAACCATTGTTTTCACTCGCAAATGAATAACCATCCTCCATCAAGCATGAAGGAGATAAAATGTTTCGACTTAAACTAGGAACAAAATAACAATTATTCAACTCCATAATAAATCCTGACGGGAGGTGGAGTTGCATCGTCCCGACGGTCAAAGCAGCAACTCTTGCATTATTGCCCACGCGGAAATCAACTTCTCCTCTTTCCACGCTTCTACTTCTTATCATTCCCTGCATCGAATTGCAAATATGAGCAACCGATCCGGTATCAAATACCCAAGAATTAATAATTGTATCAGCGAGAAATATGTTGTCTATAACATTAACAATCAGCGTACCTGAGGTAAAAGTACTCTTACTTCCGCCATTCTTCAAGGAAGCTAGGTACTGCTTGCAGTTTCTCTTCCAGTGACCAAGTTCATGACAGTAAAAGCACTCTTTGTCTGGAGCAGGTCTAGGTCCAGCTTTAACCTTGGGCGGTGGGTTTGGCTTGGACGTTCTAGCCTTGCCCTTCTTCTTCCAAGAATTGCCCTTCTTCTTAAAGCTGGGCTTGTTCTGTATCGCCATCACATGGCTAGTACTAGCGCTTTTCTTGATGTCAGCCTCTGCTGTTTTAAGCATGCCACACAGCTCATTCAGACCCTTCTCCGTTCCAAGCATATGGTAGTTCGAGATGAAGTTCCCATAGCTAGGCGGAAGAGACGAAAGAATGAAATCAGTGGCCAACTCTTGGCCCAGTGGGAAGCCTAGCTTCTCCAACCGTTGAGTGTAACCAACCATCTTGATTACGTGTGGTCCTACTGCTGCGCCTTCTGCTAGCTTGCTCTCAACAAAGGCCTTAAACACATTGAACCTTTCAGTCCTGGCCTGTGTTTGGAACATGTCTCTAAGCGCCACGATCATATCGTGCGCCTCATGGTTTGTTTCGAACTGCATCTGCAGCTCGGGTTCCATGCAAGCAAGCATAAGGAAGCTTACTTCGAGGTTAGCATCACATACTTTCTTGTAAGCATTCTTAGCAGCAGCGGGTGCATCATCAGCAGGTTCTTCTGGTAGTGGGTTGTCTAGAACATCTTCCTTTTTCTCAGCCCTGAGAACAATTCTCAGGTTACGGATCCAATCCGAGTAGTTTGTTCCATTCAACTTGTCCTTCTCAAGGACCGAACGCAAAGCAAACGATGTGGTGGTGTTGCTAGGTGCCATTTAATCTACAACAAAAGTAATGCAAAATACACTAAGACAAACGTATCCATGATAGAGCAAATTACATTAAACTATTTTAACAGAATCTACTCCCACTAAAATCAATATCCCTCTATTGAAACTTAGTGATTCAGGATCCACAACTAACAAGTCCAGTAGTGAGCTTTAGCATCACCGCTAGCAAACGAGGTAGATCGGTAAGCAACTTTTGATAATCATATCACATATGACTCCTGTTGTTGGGTGACATCTCTATGTCTCGGCGTCCAACCTTTATGCCCCAAGGTCCTTAACCGTTAAGATATCCTTGTCAAGCAAACCAACCCTTATGCGTGTAAGTGTCCGACACAAACCCGTCTAGTCAAGGAAAACTAGTGGCACCCTAATTTCATAGACCCACCACTAATTGTACAAGACATGGGATGGTGCAAGTTTTAGTTGGGAGGGCATACTAACTTAAACTTTGTGAGGGATCGTTGTACTTCTAACATCACAGCATGCAGAAAGTAAAACATAAAACAAAATAGCATTCACACAGTTGTGACACAGTATGTCCCGTTTTCATATGGTGATCTCCATCTCCATAGAACCTGTTCACCATGGTGATGTCCATCTCCATGTTCCATGTGCACCATCCTCCTGGTGATGAGTCCTCCAAGAACTAGAGCATGCTATTACGCCTAATAGCTAGTAAAGAATCTAGTAATGATGATTACATAGTTACTTGGATCATCACAGATTGGTACGCAGACCATTAAATACAATAAAGTGACAACACATATGGCTCCTGCCGTGTTGCCGTACGCGCGACACGCAGGTTACGAATGAGTTACACACATGCATCACATACACAAGGGGGCCATACTGATCACAAGATACATACATACATCCTGCAAAACAGAGTTAGGCGTCCTAACATTCCAAACTTCGGAGGCCCGAAACTCCATCTTCCAAGCCGAATTTGGGGAATCTAATTTCACCAAAAATGGCGAAGCGGTTGAATTTCATGTGTAACTTTTTCTGTAGATCAATTTTCGTATAAAAATCGCCCCGATCCGAGATCGTACCGAAAAGTTACGGCTGTTTTACCGAAGCATGCGCATACGGAAAAAATCCCGACCCCGGCAGTAGATCCCATCTACTATTGCACATCTAATGCGCCTGGCGTATGACCCTGGATTTCTATTTGACCAATCATATTGATCTTCCCTCACTGCAACTGGATTTACGTGTATCACTTAACTCCGATGGCGGAAACCGACCGGTAGGAGTATGTCGTTACACTACCATTGCAGCAAGGGCACGAAATCAGGACATAGATCAAACAGAGAACTCGCATATCTCCATATGCACACATCCCGAATCCAAAACTAAGCAGCTACGGCTCTGATACCACTGTTGGGATACGAGGTAGGCTACACTAGCGCAAATCAAAATTTCTACCGCGTATAACCAGGAAGAACTGCCGTATAAGGATCACGGGATTACCACTCGACGCACTACTGGTGCGGAAGATGTAGATATGCGTCGGTGCAGTGAAGACGATCACGTAGTCGTACGTAGTCGATCACGTCCGGCAGCTCCTCAGCAGCTCGTCCACGTGCAGCAAGATCGCCTCCGGTGCCGCGGCTCGTCGTCTGCTCGTCGGCGGCTCGTCGATGGCTCGTCCAAGTGCTGCTGGCGCAACACCTCCAAGGTATCCACACGTGCGGCGAGGAAGCGTCGCAAGCCGGATTGCTAGATCCGCGAGTTGCAACAGGCGAGGGCGTGGGAGGCGCGGCAAGTGTGTTTCGCCAAAAAGGTGTAAACCCTAGGGCGCCCCCACCCCTATATTTATAGAGGTTCCTGATGGGCCTCTGGATCCGAGGCCCATTAGTACTCCTAAACCTAATCCAACTCGGATCAGATCCGAATTGGGCTTCCAGCCCCTTAAGTGTGTGACCCTATGGGTTCGGATACGTATAGACATGGCCCGAGTACTCCTACTCGGCCCAATAGTCGGTAGCGGCCTCTAGCAAGACGTGCCAACTCCTATACGCACACGAAGATCATATCAGACGAACCATCACAACATAATATACATACTATTCCCTTTGCCTCACGATATTTGGTCTAGCTTCAAGCCGACCGCTCTTTCTCGATCCTGTGATTCGGAATCCCTTTGTAGGTTAACTCTTAACCGTACGTAGCATGGCCATGCATTTTCGGATCCGATCACTCAAGGGGCCCAGAGATATCACTCTCAATCAGAGAGGGGCAAATCCCATCTTGATTGACCATGTCTCATAGCATGCTTCTTGACAAACCCGAAAGCTACCTTTATAACTACCCTGTTACGGCGTAGCGTTTGATAGCCCCTAAGTAGGTCGATCCACATCTAGAATACATGCGACAATCTCAGGTCTAAGGACAAAGCGTATATGTTGTTTAAAGAGAGAACTACTTCTCGTGTTGGGTCAGTCCTAACACATGTCTCCACATGTGTCCACATTATTAGTTCAACATCTCCATGTCCATGACTTGTGAAACATAGTCATCAACTAATACATGTGCTAGTCTAATATTCATGTGTGTCCTCACATGAACTCCGACTAGGGCAACTTTAGAATAACCATACAAGTAAAGAGTTTCACATACAATTCACATAATTGCAAATCAATTCAAGTAGCCTTTAATGGATATTCAATGAACACAATATACAAATCATGGATACAAATGAAATATCATCATCTCTATGATTGCCTCTAGGGCATATCTCCAACACTCTTGTGATCCGCAAGAAGCGCCGCCACCGGAGCATCGCCGGTCTTAGTCCCTGCTCGAAGCTTTAGTTCCCCCGCCCAAGTCTGCCTCTTCCCGACCCCAAGTTTTCCTTTCAGGAAGAAGGTGAGTTGCCGACCCTAAGTCCGCCTCGCCCGACCCCTCCTATCCGCCCGAGCCCAGTTCCGTCTCGTCCGACCCTGTCTGTTCGCCGACCCTTGTCCGCCTCGCGCGAGGGCTTGGCTGTGATCTTTTTCTTCAACTCGAGGGTGTATGTGTAAAACGTGGGAACCCTTCAGCGCCTACGTCTGAGGATCTTAGTTATCACATCCTCTAGTTCAAGGATCAGACCACTAGTTCCCTTCCTACCATTATCTGTTGATCATCATCAGCTCTCTCAAACCGCCTCAACCTCCTGCTCTTTGTCGCAAGTTTCTGGGCTCAGGAGAGCCAGTGTTGCTGTCAAATCAAACGTTTAAGCTAACCCCTGCATTGCATTCGTGTAGAGCTGCATCTCGCTGACGGCTTCTACGAGCTGCTTACGGCGCACGAAGAAGAAGCTGTAGCCGAGATCCTGCCCGCGGAAGTCGAAGCCGCCCCCGAAGTCGAGCAGTTCCAGCCCTCCTTGTTTGCAGGCAAGACCCGGTTGCATGAAAATCGTACGTGTTTTTGCCAAACTTGCACATGCCTTCCGAATAGCATGTTTGTGCATTTATGTTTAGGAGTTGTGTGAAACCCTAGATACATGACTTAGTAACCCTTGATATGAGCACTAGCTGTTGGACCGAGTAGCTGCATTGCTTAAATAGGAGACGGTAAAAGCCGAGTGATCTCCTGTCACTCGCGAGTTGTAGGAGTTGCATGTTTACTCTCTGCTACAACTATAAGGACGGTGGACGGGGCAGGGTTTGGTAAAACTTTGGTGGTCGGATGGTTGCCCCGTCTGTCTATGAAAACTTGCTAAGGCCCGAAAGTGGTGGTGTTCGTGATCAAGTGTTTGAAAGTACTAGCCTCATACTTAGTATGGGATGAGGAAGCCTAGTACCTGATTGAACCTAGACGGAGTTTCCCCTGCTGGTCGTCGCACGTGGTGGCAAAGCGTGGTCACAAAACGGCAGAGACCGGGTCTGTGGAACCTTGCACCAAAGGAAATGGGCCCGACACAGGTTAGGGGATTGATGGGGAAGGCCGACACAGGAAGCGACCTCCGGGTGCGCGGATGTCGTGGGGCTAGGTTCACCATGCATGGTTAAAGAACTCGAATCGATTCGTCTGCCTCTCACAGTTTGAGATTTCTTGATCGCTACGTCACCCTGAGTAAATGAGGAATCTGATGATGGCAATGTTGTTGTTTTTATCTACACACTTGATTGGCTCGATGTTGCTTAGAGTAGGTTGCACAACCTAGACTGGTAAGTAAATCTAGAACCGGAGCTAAAACTTGAAAATAGGTTACTTAGTGCTTTTGGCAAAACAAACCCCTCAGCCAAGAAGCCTTGCATGTCTAGTTGGAAGAGTAGTTGGCTTCTCCCCGGTTAAGTCTTGTTGAGCTTAGTAGCTCAGCCTTGTTGTGGCTCCTGTTTTTCAGGTGAAGTTGCAGTTCCCGACCCCTCCCTTGTTGGCGCTTGGCCGCCCCAGCTCCCGCCAGGCTGGACGGTCGAGTGGGACCCCTCCTCGGACGGCGAGGAGAGGACTCAGTGATGTTCTGGTTGGCCTCGCCCGGACGTCCGACCCCGACGAAGTCTTCCGCTAGCTTTCTCTGTTGATCTTTGTTTGTAAACCCTAATGTTGGATTTTACGGTGGAACCAAAATGAGTAAAACTTGTTTAAAATCCGTGGACTCGTTGTATTCTCTGTAACCGCTCACCTTGTGTGGGTTGCTGAACTCGATCCTGTTTAGGTGGTTAAATCGGATGAAGTCCGATGGCGCTTCGTGTTAGCTCGAGTTAACCAGGAGTGTCGCATGTTAGGTGGCTAAACTCTGATTAATCAAGCTAATCCGAGGTGGTTCCGCCACAGCTGGTATCAGAGCCGAGTTTAGCATATCAGAGAACCTAATGAGCCCTAAACACTTCTTTGAAAATATAAAAGTTGCAAGAACCTTTCGAAAATCTCGTACAAACGTTAAGGATGACTTAGTGCGAGAGGCCCTAGGGGATTTTGGGGTTGTTTTAGGTGACTAATAAGTATCTGGTTATGTTGCTAACTCCTCCAGCACTTCGCCACGTCTATCATACGTGTGCCGAGTTCCGCATCACGAGCATGCGAGGGTTGATAGGGAGCTCCATTCAAAGGACCCTATCTTCGCGGTTGTTTTCGCCCACGTCTATTATACGTGCGCAGGTTCCGTATGTGATCCATACCTATTGGCACGGTTGTTTCGCCACGTTTGTCATACGTGTGCTGATGCCGCATCACGAGTATGCGAAGGGTTATATGGTTCTATTCGGAAGGAACCTATTTCCACGGTTGTGTGCTGTCCATGCAGCCTTAAACGCATGGGTGCCGTTCCTATAGTGAACGGTAATGTTTGGGAACGCTTTCATTGGTGCTGACACGAAAGGTTCGTGTGTGTGTTTTCTGCAGGTTGC
The DNA here is from genome assembly GCF_000263155.2 of Setaria italica. Lineage (NCBI taxonomy): Eukaryota > Viridiplantae > Streptophyta > Magnoliopsida > Poales > Poaceae > Setaria > Setaria italica. The sequence continues at coordinate 31,088,501 of NC_028458.1, read as the reverse complement.
TAACCACGCTCGTTAAGACGTTGCTAGAACCAACTAGTTAATATAGGGAGAGACGTATGGTTGCCTTGTCACCGGCGCTGACCGCGTAAGACCCAAGGTTCGGGCAGTTGTTTTGGGTTAAGAGTACGGTAGGCCGTGCATGCGCCATACCAAAAAATCTGTAATGTTCTCTTCTCAACAGCAACCCTGTCCGACAGAGTTCTTTTGGATCTAAGGATTTGTTTAGCTCCTCTTAGTTGCTCTCGGTTAAGCCCTTCTGCTTCTCTATCCGATCCCTGATCCTCGGAGTTATCTCACGTGGCTTCGGTTTTCTTGGTTCTAGATGGCTGCTCCCGGGCATGTGGTGTTTGGAGCGGACGGTACCTTCCAATCAACATGCCTACATTTCGAGGGATTTCCCGCGATCTTGTGGGATACGTTGAGATGGTTTGGGTATCAGTCCCCACCCCTGTATTCTGGGCGGCTGTATGTGGAGCAGGGCATCCAGACATGCCAGGTGCAAGCGCTGGTGCCACCCCCTTTTGCGCGGCCCGACTGGCCCTCTCTGGGCATCATAGCCTACGGTCTTTCTCCGGAAGATACGTGGGAATCCGCCGCTCTTCAGTTGCTCACGCAGTTCTGTCAGTTCCACCCTGTGGAGATCACCCTGGACCCGATCGGTCTTTTTCCCGTCAGGAGTCGGCTGGACCCGGCCTGGCTGGACCGCATCGGAAACCTCGAGGTGTTGGCCGCCACCTGTGCTACGATCACCATCTCCACCAACGTCCGTTGCATGGCTGCTTTCTACCGGCTGATAGAGCTCCAAGGAAGAGCCATGACTCTCTTTGCCCGGACGGCTGCAGACACCCACGGGTACCTCCAGGCAGCTAGAAGAGACCTGGTAGGCCAAACCTACCAGCTGATCCAACGTGGAATCCAGATCCACGACATGCAAGACCGGATCTCCGAGCTGGAAGGAGAAGTTGCCGACCTCGTGGACGGCATGATCGAGCTCTCGGAGGAGAAAATGGAGGTGGAAATGGAGTTGGCCGTTGCCAATGCCCACCTAGAGGAGCACCAAGCTGAGCTTGAAGATATGCATGCCCTCAACATGCAGCTTGAAGCTTAGGAGGACCCTGAGGAAGACGAGGGAGCGTCCAGCATGGACATAGAAGAAGATGGCGCCCCTTCTCCGACTCATAGTGTCCAGTGGTAGCTTAAGGGTTCTCAGGGAACCTTCTTTCTTTTGTTGTACTCCTCGGCAGCCTAGTTTTGGAAAGTTGTGATAGGTTAGCCTTGAGTTGAGTACTCCCTGTGTTGAAACGTCGTTGTGTATAAAGTCAACCTAGTGCATAGTTTTATCCTTTTCGTATGATGTGGATGCTAAGGTTGAGTGAGTGGTGCCGTAACCCTGTGTTGTTTTCGGGGAGCCTGTTCAGTTGGCCGACCCTAGTTTGCGAGCTAGATAGCGCCAACCCTTAAGGCAGTTACCGCCTTGTCCGACCCTCTTCGAGTACGGACCGTATCCGACCCCTTGGTTCGAGTGGATCAGACCCTAGGAGTCTGTATGTGGTGTGGGTGCCTAAGGTGGAGTACCAGGGCAAGTAGGGGCTATCTATGTTGAAAATGGGAGGAATGTGCTTCCTCTATGAGGACGTGTGATGCACCATTGGCAAGAGTCGCATTAAAGGATTTAATTCATACGTTCCCAATCGCTGGAGTACACCTAAGGTTATGAGATTGATGGGGCGTTAACCCTTGCAGATGGCGCACCGCACCAGGTCAGGATCTGTGCCCAGCGGCAGTGACCAGCGCCAGGATCTTCCCCCGCCCCCGCCACCATCGCCATTGGAGGCAATCCTAGCAACTCAAACTGAGCTGCTCAGGCATCTGGTGCAAGGACAACAGCAGCCACATGGTGGTAGAGCGCAGCAGCAGCATATCGCAAGATATGAGGACTTTCTGGGGACGCAGCCCCCGCTGTTCCAAAAGACCCAAGAACCGCTCAACGCTGATGCATGGGTTCATACGATCGAATCCAAGTTCGAGCTCCTCATCGCTCCATGCCCTGACAACAACAAGGCGCGGTTCGCAGCTCAGCAGCTGCGTGGTTCCGCACAGCTTTGGTGGGACCACTACCATGCAATGCTATCTGCTGGCCATGTGGTCAGTTGGAACGAGTTTAAGACAGCGTTAAGGCGCATCACATTCCTGAAGGTCTCCTGGAGCGCAAGCTCAACAAGTTTCTGGCCCTCACCCAGGGAACTCGGGATGTGCTGCACTACGCCCAGGCGTTCAATGATCTATGTCGTTATGCGGGATATCACGCGGACACCGATGAGAAGAAGCGGGACAGATTCCGCCGAGGACTGGGCTTGGAGCTCAGGGAGAGGCTGAACCCCATCAAGGTGGATACCTATAACGAGTTGGTCAATCTGGCCATCTCCCAGGAGGATTGCATGCAAGCTCTCAAGGCCGACCAGAAGAGGAAAGCCTCTGTGGCTCTTCCGAGCCCGCCAGCCCGACGGTTTCGGATGATCCCTCCGCAAGCCCCTGGCCGACCCCAACAGTCAGGGAAATGGATCGCCCGACCCCCGCCGGCAACAATGCCTAGTTTCCCAAGCCCCCAACCGCAAGTACCCCGGCCGACCTTGCCAACGCCACCTTGTCCGGCAGCCAGTAACAGATGTTTTACCTGCGGCAATGAGGGACATTTTGCAAGGGACTGCCCCAGGAGCAGGACTCAGCAGCAAGGCCAGAACCCCATGGCAGCCAGAGGAAGAAGGCCCAAGGTGCAAGTCCGACAAGGCCGACTCAACTACACCAGCTTGACCGAACTTCCCGAAGGTGCGTCAGTAATGACGGGTACTTTTCTTGTTTTAAATCAAGCTGTTGTGGTGTTGTTTGATTCGGGAGCCTCTCATAGCTTTATCGGGAGTAAGGCAAGGGAAAGATGTGGGCTAAGTGTAGGTCACACTAAGGAACCCTATGTGATCGCCACTCCTGGAGGAAGGATAACGTCGGATCAGGTCGTTATTCTTGTACCTCTCCAGCTAGGCCCCACCCTCTTCAAGGAAAACCTTATCATCCTTGACCTCGAAGGCCTAGACGTCATCCTTGGCATGGATTGGATGGCCCGACATCGTGTTGTTTTAGATACCTCAGCCCGATCTCCTTTCCTCCGCTCGCCCTCTCATGGCAGTGCTACCCTATCCTTGACCCATCCTGAGTCTTTGACTCCTTGTGCCTATCCTCTCTTGGGAACCCGTTTAGAAGACCTCCCTGTTATCTGTGAGTACCTAGATGTGTTTCCAGAAGACTTGCCAGGCATGCCACCTGACAGAGAAGTGGAGTTTTCTATAGAGTTGGTTCCTGGCACAGCCCCGATATCTAAGAGACCCTATCGGATGCCACCTGCTGAGTTAGCAGTGTTGAAGACCCAATTGCATGATCTGTTGGAAAAGGGCTTCATTCGATCCAGTACGTCATCTTGGGGTTGCCCCGCCCTGTTTGTGAAGAAGAAAGACGGCAGTTTACGGATGTGTGTGGATTACCGACCCCTCAATGCAGTAACAGTCAAGAATAAGTACCCACTGCCCCGCATTGATGTCTTGTTCGACCAGTTAGCCGGAGCAAAAGTGTTCTCCAAGATCGATCTTCGTTCTGGTTATCACCAAATCAAGATTCGACCTTGCGACATACCCAAGACAGCTTTCTCTACCAGATATGGACTGTATGAGTACCTAGTCATGTCCTTTGGACTCACCAATGCACCCGCTTACTTCATGTACCTTATGAACTCGGTGTTTATGCCCGAGCTGGACAAGTTTGTAGTGGTGTTCATTGACGATATCCTAGTGTACTCGAAGAACGAGGAAGAGCATGCCAACCACCTTCATATAGTTCTCCAGCGACTGAGAGATCACCAGCTTTATGCAAAGCTCTCCAAGTGTGAGTTTTTGGTTAGATAGTGTCCAGTTTTTGGGACACACTATCTCCAAGGACGTTATTGCCGTGGATCCCACTAAGGTGCAAGAGGTCATGGAATGGAAGTCTCCTGTCTCGGTACACCAGATCCGGAGTTTCCTCGGACTGGCAGGTTACTATCGGCGTTTTATACCGGATTTCTCCAAGATAGCTAAGCCGATGACCGAGTTGTTGAAGAAAGAGGTCAAGTTCATCCATGGGCACCAAGCTCATCCGAAGCTCAACGTATCATCCCCAAACCGATGGCCAAACTGAGAGAATAAATCAGATCCTCGAAGACATGTTAAGAGCTAGTGTCATCCACTATGACAAAAATTGGGACAAGTGCCTGCCCTTAGCAGAGTTCTCCTACAATAACAGCTACCAGGCCAGTTTGAAGATGGCACCGTTTGAGGCCCTGTACGGCCGAAGATGCCGAACACCCTTGAACTGGTCCCAACCAGGAGAGAGACAGGTTTATGGCCCTGACTTAGTGGCAGAAGCCGAGGAGCAAGTGAAGGTAATTCAGGCAAATCTCAAGGCTGCCCAATCGCGATAGAAGAGTTACTCTGACCAGCGGAGGAGACCCCTGCAGTTCAACCTTGGTGCTCATGTGTACCTTCGAGTCTCCCCAACCAAAGGAGTGCAACGGTTTGGAATAAAAGGCAAGTTAGCTCCCCGCTATGTTGGCCCTTATGAGATTGTGGAGATATGTGGACCCGTCGCTTACAGGATCCAACTCCCAGAGCAGCTGTCGGCCATACATGATGTTTTCCACGTGTCTCAACTGAAGAAATGTGTCCGAGTTCCAGCAGAGATCCTAGAACAAGAACAGCTTCAATTAGAACCTGACCTGACCTACACCGAGTACCCAGATCGAGTTCTTGACTAGAAGGAAAGGCACACCCGACGCCAAGTGGTAAAGATGTACAAAATCCTCTGGAGAAACCACACCGAAGATGAAGCAACATGGGAGACGGAAGAATATCTGAACAAGCGTTTTCCAGGTTTTCTATCCCATCAAGGAGGTAAGAACAGCACACACTTGATCTTGAATCTCGGGACGAGATTCTTGTTAAGAGGGGTAGGCTGTAGCGACCGACCCCTAACCTTTCCCAGTTAGGTTTGATCTCAGCCCTTAACCTCAGTCGGTTGTTCTGTTGACCGCACCTAAGTGCTCAGTCTTCTGCCAGTCCCGACCCCTGAGATCCGACCCCTACCGCTTCGTTCCTTTCCCGACCTTGGCGAGTTCAGCCCTTCGTCGGATCCTGCTGATCTTCCTCACCCGTCCGATCTTTTCCCCCGGTGGACTCGTGAGATCCTTTTCCAGATCCCCCGCGTCAGCCGCACTCGAGTTGCATGGCCGCCTCAGAGTTTTCCTGCCGCGTGTCTCGTCTTCTCCGACACCATCGCCCAGTTTTGTCTCTGGCGAGGAACACAGTTGGGTCCTGCGCCCTTTTCCCCAATGGCAGCGGAAGCCCTCTGCACCCCTTTCTGCAGACCCTCGTCTCCCGCGCCCATCATCGCGATACCAGATCCCGGCCCCGGAGACCGATGTCGCCCGTCTTTTCCGTCCCTTCCAGCAACAGTTGCGCCGCCCGGTCGTCGCTACACGACGATTCCCCCACCGCCAACCCCGACCGCGGCCGCGACAGTTCCTTTCCCCGCTGTGTCAGAAGCCGCCCGACAATCTGTTGTTCCGCGCTCTCCCCCGCGCCGCGTCCGCTTGTCTTCCCACCTGTGCGCCCTCGATCCTAGCGCCGTTTAACCGGTCGCTTCTATCACCTCTCCCGCACGACGACGCCCGCTCTCCGCCAAATCCCAACCACCGGTCTACCCGCGCCTACGCCGCCCTGACGGAGTAGCGCAATGATCGCTGGCGTCACCCCTGGAGTTCTGCAGCACCGCCCGGTTTGCTCAATCGCCGCCACGGCAGAGCACTCCATTGCTTCTCCCCGGCCTTCGCGCCGCTCCCCTTCTCTCTCTCCGCGACGTTTCCCTTCCTCTGCTCCAGCAGCTATAAAAGGAATGCCCTCGTTGCCGGAGTTCCCTCCGCCTTTGTTGCCTTTAGCCTCCTCTAGCTCCCTGCTCAAGCTTCTAGCGCCACCCACCCAGTTCTTGAAAAGTTCTTCTCCTAGTTCCTTCTCAGTTCCTCCAAGTCACCCCGCAACTTGCTCCCTTGTGCTGCGTAGAGCTCTCTTGTGATCCGCAAGAAGCGCCACCGCCGGAGCATCGCCGGTCTTAGTCCCTGCTCGAAGCTTTAGTTCCCCCGCCCAAGTCTGCCTCTTCCCGACCCCAAGTTTTCCTTTCAGGAAGAAGGTGAGTTGCCGACCCTAAGTCCGCCTCGCCCAATTCCTCCTATCCGCCCGACCCTAGTTCCGTCTCGTCCGACCCTGTCCGTTTGCCGACCCTTGTCCGCCTCGCCCGAGGGCTTGGCTGTGATCTTTTTCTTCAACTCGAGGGTGTATGTGTAAAACGTGGGAACCCTTCAGCGCCTACGTCTGAGGATCCCAGTTATCACATCCTCTAGTTCAAGGATCAGACCACTAGTTCCCTTCCTACCCTTATCTGTTGATCATCATCAGCTCTCTCAAACCGCCTCAACCTCCTGCTCTTTGTCGCAAGTTTCTGGGCTCAGGAGAGCCAGTGTTGCTGTCAAATCAAACGTTTAAGCTAACCCTTGCATTGCATTCGTGTAGAGCTGCATCTCGCTGACGGCTTCTACGAGCTGCACTCGGCGCCCGAAGAAGAAGCTGTAGCCGAGATCTTGCCCGCGGAAGTCGAAGCCGCCCCCGAAGTCGAGCAGTTCCAGCCCTCCTTGTTTGCAGGCAAGCCCCGGTTGCATGAAAATCGTACGTGTTTTTGCCAAACTTGCACATGCCTTCCGAATAGCATGTTTGTGCATTTACATTTAGGAGTTGTGTGAAACCCTAGATACATGACTTAGTAACCCTTGATATGAGCACTAGCTGTTGGACCGAGTAGCTGCATTGCTTAAATAGGAGACGGTAAAAGCCGAGTGATCTCCTGTCACTTGCGAGTTGTAGGGGTTGCATGTTTACTCTCTGCTACAACTATAAGGACGGTGGACGGGGCAGGGTTTGGTAAAACTTTGGTGGTCGGATGGTTGCCCCGTCTGTCTATGAAAACTTGCTAAGGCCCGACAGTGGTGGTGTTCGTGATCAAGTGTTTGAAAGTACTAGCCTCATACTTAGTATGGGATGAGGAAGCCTAGTACCTGATTGAACCTAGACGTGAGCGGTCGCCCCATTGTTCTTGGAACGGAGTTTCCCCTGCTGGTCGTCGCACGTGGTGGCAAAGCGTGGTCACAGAACGGCAGAGACCGGGTCTGTGGAACCTTGCACCAAAGGAAATGGGCCCGACACGGGTTAGGGGATTGATGGGGAAGGCCGACACAGGAAGCGACCTCCAGGTGCGCGGATGTTGTGGGGCTAGGTTCACCATGCATGGTTAAAGAACTCGAATCGATTCGTCTGCCTCTCACAGTTTGAGATTTCTTGATCGCTACGTCACCCTGAGTAAATGAGGAATCTGATGATGGCAATGTTGTTGTTTTTATCTACACACTTGATTGGCTCGATGTTGCTTAGAGTAGGTTGCACAACCTAGACTGGTAAGTAAATCTAGAACCGGAGCTAAAACTTGAAAATAGGTTACTTAGTGCTTTTGGCAAAACAAACCCCTCAGCCAAGAAGCCTTGCATGTCTAGTTGGAAGAGTAGTTGGCTTCTCCCCGGTTAAGTCTTGTTGAGCTTAGTAGCTCAGCCTTGTTGTGGCTCCTGTTTTTCAGGTGAAGTTGCAGTTCCCGACCCCTCCCTTGTTGGCGCTTGGCCGCCCCAGCTCCCGCCAGGCTGGACGGCCGAGTGGGACCCCTCCTCGGACGGCGAGGAGAGGACTCAGTGATGTTCTGGTTGGCCTCGCCCGGACGTCCGACCCCGACGAAGTCTTCCGCTAGCTTTCTCTGTTGATCTTTGTTTGTAAACCCTAATGTTGGATTTTACGGTGGAACCAAAATGAGTAAAACTTGTTTAAAATCCGTGGACTCGTTGTATTCTCTGTAACCGCTCACCTTGTGTGGGTTGCTGAACTCGATCCTGTTTAGGTGGTTAAATCGGATGAAGTCCGACGGCGCTTCGTGTTAGCTCGAGTTAACCATGAGTGTCGCATGTTAGGCGGCTAAACTCTGATTAATCAAGCTAATCCGAGGTGGTTCCGCCACAGAGAGCCTTCAGAGCGATCCCCAGGTTTGAATTCTTCCCTAGCTACCCCTCGAGGCTTGGGCGCCTCGGGCTCATCTTTTGCTAGTTTTCTTTTGTTAATTTCTTTTGCTCTGTGAGCTCTTTCGCTTGTAGAAAGGACCTTCGGGATGTAATTGAAACCTTTTGATTAATGGAACAAAGGTGTTTTTGGGTCCGTTTGTGATTCTGTTTGTTGGGATACAAGGTAGGCTACACTAGCGCAAATCAAAATTTCTACCGCGTAAAACCAGGAAGAACTGCCGTATAAGGATCCCGGGATTACCACTCGACGCACTACTAGTGCTGAAGATGTAGATTTGCGTCGATGCAGTGAAGACGATCAACGTAGTCATACGTAGTCGATCAACCTAGTCGTACGTAGTCGATCACGTCAACGTCCAGCAGCTCCTCAGCAGCTCGTCCACGTGCAGCACGATCGTCCTCGTGCCGCGGCTCGTCGTTGGCTCGTCATGGCTCGTCGGCGGCTCGTCCAAGTGCTGCAGGCGCAACACCTCCAAGGTATCCACATGTGCAGGGAGGAAGCGTCGCAAGCCGGACTGCTAGATCTGTGAGTTGCAACAGGCGAGGGCGTGGGAGGCGCGGCAGATGTGTTTCGCCAAAAGGTGTAAACCCTAGGGCGCCCCCACCCCTCTATTTATAGAGGTTCCTGATGGGCCTCTGGGTCCGAGGCCCATTAGTACTTCTAAACCTAATCCAACTCAGATCAGATCCGAATTGGGCTTCTAGCCCCTTAAGTGTGTGACCCTATGGGTTCGGATGCGCATAGACATGGCCCGAGTACTCCTACTCGGCCCCATAGTCGGTAGCGGCCTCTAGCAAGACGTGCCAACTCCTATACGCACACGAAGATCATATCAGACGAACCATCACAACATAATATACATGCTATTCCCTTTGCCTCACGATATTTGGTCTAGCTTCAAGCCGACCACTCTTTCTCGATCCTGTGATTCGGAATCCCTTTGTAGGTTAACTCTTAACCGTACGTAGCATGGCCATGCATTTTCGGATCCGATCACTCGAGGGGCCCAGAGATATCACTCTGAATCAGAGAGGGGGAAATCCCATCTTGATTGACCATGTCTCATAGCATGCTTCTTGACAAACCCGAAAGCTACCTTTATAACTACCCTGTCATGGCGTAGCATTTGATAGCCCCTAAGTATGTCGATCCACATCTTGAATACATGCGACAATCTCAGGTCTAAGGACAAAGCGTATATGTTGTTTAAAGAGAGAACTACTTCTCGTGTTGGGTTAGTCCTAGCACATGTCTCCACATGTGTCCACATTATTAGTTCAACATCTCCATGTCCATGACTTGTGAAACATAGTCATCAACTAATACATGTGCTAGTCTAATATTCATGTGTGTCCTCACATGACCTCCGACTAGGGACAACTTTAGAATAACCATACAAGTAAAGAGTTTCACATACAATTCACATAATTGCAAATCAATTCAAGTAGCCTTTAATGGATATTCAATGAACACAATATACAAATCATGGATACAAATGGAATATCATCATATCTATGATTGCCTCTAGGGCATACCTCCAACACCGTTATCATTTATTAGGGGTCCTCCCCTCCTTTTTCCTTTTCAGCCCCCGAGATGAGGTCAGAAGGCTCCAACTACAAGAGGCATGTTCCCCCGTGGGGCGCTCCATTCCAAACGGGGGTTTCCTAGCTGCTCCAGGGTTCGCGTCGCGCTCCTTCCGGAAGTCTTTTCGGAAGCCTTTTTTTAGTAGGGTTCCTTTCTCCAGGATTGGTTGGACTGGTTGGAGAGGCAAGGCCTCGCGCCTGGCTGCCAGAGGCATCCCGAGGAGGATTTTTTCAGCTTCATCAAGGAGTGCGGCCGCCTGTCTGATCAATTGAGGCCTGACTAGCTTTTCCAGTTGCCCCTCCTTTTGGGGGCTTAGATTCTTTGGCTTCTCCTGGGACTTCTTCGTCTATGGGGGACAAGACCCGAGACATTCCTACTCCCGGGGGAGTTGAGAGCATGCCCTTGTCCCCACCGTAGAGTGGGACGGCTCCCCCGTTGGCCATGCTCCCGATTCGGAGGTGTAATAGTTTTTTGGAGACTAAACAAAGAACTCCATTTGTGTTTTTATGTTCCCTCTTTTTTTTTGTTTATCTACTTGGAAATCCTCCAGGGTCACTTCCAGGACTATGTTGCATTGTGGCGGGGAGCCAAGAGCTGGGGCGTAGTCCCTATTTGCCCTTCCTTGGAATCGGTAGGGAGTGGAGGATTTCTTATCTTCCAATGAGTGTTGACTGTGTATTTATCTAGGGGATTTGGGATCCTTTTGCCTCCGAGAATCATCGCCTGGTAGCCTTTTGGCTGCAGAGAAGGGGAAGCACACAGCCGTTGAGTCACTTGTCGTGTCGTTGTGGTCCGGGGCTGGTCGGAGCAGGATGCTTGCGAGGTGAACCTGCAAGTGGAGCTTGACGCTGCCCTTGCTAAGCGCTTGGCTGTGGAGAAGGTTGTGGGGAGCGGTGCTCCCTCCGGTGCCATCGATGCGGCGACATCTCAGCAAGCAGCCGGGGAGGCTTTCTTGGTGGACCTAGGACCACTCCCTACCACTGAGGAGTCTTCGTCGCGACTGTCGTGCTGACCCTCTCGTTGGCGATCTGTCCTGTAACTTTTTAGACTACTGTTGACATTGGATTTTTGACCAAGAGTCCACCACTGTGGATGAGCTTTCGGTAGCGGATGAAGGAGAGAGAAAAGGGTCACCGATGAAACTGTGTTGACCAAGACTGAACGCTGTTGACCACGATTCAAAAAGGCAATGGAAGACCAGGCAAGGCAAGATTGTTAGAGTGCAGCCAATGCAATACAGTGGGCTCGTGACATATAAAGACAGGAATCCGTTAGTTTCACCAGGTGAAATAGTATTCTCGTGATGTTTGGTTTGGCCTAAAAAGAAAAATAAAGTCTACATTGAAGGATTGCTTTCAAGATAAAGAGTTAAATATTCTTTACAAAGCCGTTTCAATGGCCTGAAATGCACACACATGAATATTATCAACATCAGCTATTAGCTAAATATCTTCTTCATCAGACCCTGGGATTTCACTGATTTGCTGGTGTTGATGGCGTACTTGGTTGATGGAGGTAGCCAGTTCTTTCTTCTTCTCCTGGATTGCAATAGGATAATTGTTGAGCCTGCCCTGAGTTTCTGCAATTGCTTTGTTCACCCGATCCTGTTCAAGCATCAGCTAGTTTCTTTCAGTCTCCAAGGCTGTTAGACTTTGTGCATCTGAGGAGAGAGAGAGAGAGAGAGAGAGAGAGAGAGAGAGAGAGAGACGTTGAGGCTGTTAATTTCTTGTTTCAATCTTTGGCCTTCGACTTGATGGTATCCAATTGAGCATTAGCCTAACGGCTAGCTTGCCTATCGGCTATACACTTTTTGGCTCCTAGGACTTTAAAATAGTGTGACTCAATGAAGGTTGCAAGAGTCAATAACGTGACCAGTTCGTCAGTCAAATGTGTCCTAATCTGCCTGAATAACCTTTGGATCAGCTCGGCATTTTCTAGCAAGATGGATGTGTCCTGACGGAGCAATGTAGAATAGCCGATAGCTGATCCTTGATGTCTGGATGGTTTTGTATTGAATGGCTTGTGCAAGTATCCTCCTCATCTGCGAATTCTTCTATGTTGAATGAGAAGAGATCTGACATTGAGGGATTGACAGCTTGTGGATGAAACGGGTTAGATGGAGAATCAAATATTTCAACTGGTGTAGATGATTTGTGTATCTGAACAGGGATTCTTGATGTTGGATGCCATGTTCAGGATCTTCCTCATTAGCTATGATTCTTGGGGATTGCGGAGCTGATGGAGGTGTTTCTAGCTGGTTAATCCTTTCTTTCGCCAATGGTTCGTCCTGCAAATAAATTTGGATTAGAATATGTCCTAGCATAGAAGCACTGGATTGCGTGGACTAAGATATTACCAACAGGGTCTCTTGGATTGGTGATTGTTGTTGGCTCGGCACAGGTGGATCTTCTGAGGTTTCTTTGTTCAATGAAGGAGCTGATGCCGATGACGACACCGATGCTGACGCTAGTGTTCCCATTAATAGCTGGTTGAAAGAATTCATTAGTACAAAACAAGAAGAAAATTATAAAGTGGAATTTGTATTACTGCACCAATGAGACCATTCTCTTCAACTGGAGGTGTGTTTCTTCTTGAGTTGCTGCTTCTTCTAGAGCTCTATCAACTGCAGGTTCTTGGGTATCAGGAAGTGGTGAATTTGCTTGCTGTGGCTGATCAGATTGAGGGTGTTAGTAAAAATAGGAGATAATTAGACAAGAATAAGATAGCTATTATACCTCTGATGCCGATGGAGGTCTAGCTAGTGATAAAGTTGTCTTCTTCTTCTTTTTGCTCATCAGCTTGGATGATGGCTTGCACTTTCCTACTACAGGAGCCTTGGGCAGATTAGACACTCAGGGGGCATCGGCTCCTAAGATTGGTTCTGCAGTAGGAGGGCCATAAGCAATCGGCTTGCCACTAAAGCTCACAAGAGAGGCATCAGCTTTGATTTCCTAAAGAAGAAAAACAAAATATTATGATAGAGTAAAGGAAAGAAGAAAGAAAATGAAGCAGCGAGTGCAAGTGATTACCTCTTCTTTAGATGGTGCATAGTCAGGGAATAGCCTTTTGCAATAATGCACCACTACATGGTTCATCAGGTGGCTTTTCCATTTGTTCCACCACCGGTTCAAGGATTTAGATGACACTTCAGTGTCGTTCCAGCTTGGCAAATCAGAAGGGGGCTATGAAGGAGTAAGCACTGTCAAAATAGCATACTCTGAGTCGTTGGTGACCATGTCCCTACTTTTATCTTATCAACAAAAATAGGCCGATAGGGACTTGGCCAAATCAATATGACGAGCAAAGGCCGAAGGGTGATAGAACTCATAAGAAGACTTATGAGATCGGCCATTGGCAAAACCAACCAGGAGAATGCAAGGAGCTACTGATGATTTGAAAGCTGATGAGAGCTGTTCTTTGATTTCTGCCTTCAGAAAGATAGAATCTGTCGGGAGGTTGAATTGATCAATATGTGCATAGGTACACCATGTTAAAGCATTTTCCTCAAACTTGGAGTAGAAAAGCTTGAACTTTTGGGAGGTCTCTAATGCCGATAGGGAACAACCCGCAACACTTGATGCTTCTCCATAAGATTCACATCAGGGCCAAGATTCTTCTTCCTCTTCAGCATAGTTATTGGGGAATGTGCAAGCTGGGAGATTTATTCCTTGGCCCTTGGAAATATGAACAGCAAGCCAAAGCTGTACAAACCACCATGGGCCGTCAGTACCAATAATTTTGCCAGACCTTACCTTACTTGCTGTGTGGTGCATTAAACGATATATGAATCCAAGCAGAAATTTTCCAAGAGGGAGTCTCTTATTTTAAGCTAATTGTTTTGCGAAGACTAGCATGTTTGCTGTAGTGCCAATGGTGGATCCACAAAAAACAAATGTTTCTAGCCACATGTTCAGGAAAAGGGCATGCTCTTCATTAGTAATTATGCCAGCTACCTTGCTGTATGAGTTGATATAACCAGACCATCCATTCATATTCTTTAGCTTGACTTCATAAGAAGGTTTGGTTCTTAAACTAAAGGGATCAATTGAAGTGGCGACATTCAGCTCTGTCAGCATGAACACATCTAGCAAGCTTAGGGACATTGGGCCATGACCAAACAGAAAGGCATTCAAAGTGTTAGACCAAAAGTATGTGGCAGCTGCCAGCAGGGGCTCATTCTTATCCATTTAAGCTAAAGAAAGCCTTATGCAATGGCCGATTTGAGAGTCTTCCTAAGTTACTTCCTTTTCGATAGGCATGCAAAGGTACTAGTTTCTCCAGCCAAAGATTTTGCTTAGCCATGAGCGAAAGGTGCCTTTCCAATCTGGCAAATTCATGGTGGCATGTTTAAAGGGGACTCTTTGAGTTTTGGCATTTATAAATTCTATTGGATCCTTACTACCCATCGGACCCAAAAAGTTGCTTCAGTGTCAACTATGAGGATAAAAAGATTCTTGCTAAGTTCTTACAAAGAGGAGCAAGGATTGAAGCGAGGGTTCAGTGCAATGGCTAGATTGGATCTAGGAAAAAGAAAATTGAACAGTAAAGCACATGGTACCTGTGAGATGGAAGAGACTGTCGCCATTGCTGATCTGGGGTGTCTTGATGACTGGAGCTTGATGGTGGTAGAGCAATGGAGTAGCCACCGGGTGTGTGTAGGGAAAGATTCAATTTTTGGTTGCGGCGGCAAGAGGCTTCTGCCGACTTGATGAAGGGGAATGGAATGGTTTTATAATGATCTTTGCAGGGTGGATCCCCAAAAATGGGGGGATGTTATCATAAAATTCGGAAGATTAGATCATGATTGCAGCAATGACTCTTTTGATTTTGGAAGCATATTGGCCCAGGGCCTGTGAAGATACTGGCAAACAGAAGAGAATTCTGGAACACAATGTTATATTCCAAAATTGGGGGGCATGTGTTGACACCGGTTATTTGACCAAGAGTCAACCACTGTGGATAAGGTTCTGATAGCCGATGAAGGAGAGAGAAAAAGGTCACCGATGAAACCGTGCTGACCAAGACTGGCCGCTGTTGACCACAATTCCAGAAGCCAATGTGAGCTTAAACAATGCATGGCCAAGATGCTCAATTATGCACAAATGGTGCTCATGATGCTCAATTATGCAAAATGATGATCATGATGCATGGCGTGCAAAGGTGTCATCTTCAATGTGAATTTTCTCACAAATTTTGAACTATGCATTTGAATCTCCAAATATAAAAGCTGGAGTTCAAAGCATAGGCTACAACTTTTGTAAAAGCCGACATATGAAAAACTTGATGGATTTGGAGATAAACTTAGGAGAAGTTTGGTGGAATGCCGGTCAAAACTGGATTTGAAAAATGATTTGATTTTGGGCCAAACTTCTACTCGATTGTTGAACATCTTCCACTCAAAATCAAGAAAAGTGCTAATTATGAAAGTTGCTCCATTTGAAGTTGCTCCATTTGAAGAGCGGTGGCGGCGCGGCCACTTCGGCTTCGGCTCAAGGGTCATGTTCTCCGGCAAATCGCTCTCTAAAAGAATGAAATGCCTACAAATGTGTACCATGACAGGTCCACACATGTCAGCCATCCCCATCAATCCCCAGGAACCTGGTCGGGCCCACTTCCCTTGGATACAATGCCCTATGGTCTCAGATGATGCCATACCATGACTGTACTTATACCCACATGATGCACCGGGGGAACTGGGTTCCAGAGAGAGTGGGAAGGTACGCTGTGGTGGAACCACCTTAAAATTAGCTTGATTAAGCAAGGTTAAGTCGCCTGACATGCAACACTTCTGCTTAAACAGAGCTAACATGGGGTGCCGTCGGATTTCATCCGATTTAACCACTTAACAGGATCGAGTTTAGCAAACCCACACGAAGGTGAGCGGTTACAGAGAATACAACAAGTCCACTGAGTTAAACAAGTTTTTCCTATTTTAGTTCGACCATAAATCCAACATCAGAGTTTTATGAAACAAAGGAACAACAGAGAAAACACTAGCGGAAGACTTCGTCGGGGTCGGATGTCCGGGCGAGGCCAGCCAGAACATCACTGAGTCCTCTCCTCGCCGTCCGAGGAGGGGTCCCACTCGACCGTCCAGCCTAGCGGGAGCTGGGGCGGCCAAGCACCAACCAGAGAGGGGTCGGACGCGGCGACTTCACCTGAAAACAGAAGCCACAACAACGCTGAGCTACTAAGCTCAACAAGACTTAACCGACAGGAGTAAGGACTACTCCTCCTTCTAGACATGCAAGCTTTTTGGCTGAGGGGTTTGTCTGCCAAAAGCACTAGTAACCTAAATTCAAGTTTTAGCTCCGGTTCTAGGTTCATTTACCAGTCTAGGTTGTGCAACCTATTCTAAGCAAACATAGAGCCAAACAAGGTGTATAGATATAACAACAACATTGCCATCATCAGATTCCTCATTTACTCAGGGTGACATAGCGATCAAGAAATCTCAGACTGTGAGAGGCATACGAATCGATTCGAGTTCTTTAACCATGCATGGTGAACCTAGCCTCACGACATCCGTACACCCGGAGGTCGCTTCCTGTGTCGGCCTTCCCCATCAATCCCCTAACCCGTGTCGGGCCCATTTCCTTTGGTGCAAGGTTCCACAGACCCGGCCTCTGCCGTCCTGCGACCACGCTTGCCACCACGTGCGACAACCAGCAGGGGAAACTCCGTTCCAAGAACAATGGGGCGACCGCTCACGTCTAGGTTCAATCCGGTACTAGGCTTCCTCATCCCATACTAAGTATGAGGATCCCATACTAAGTATGAGGCTAGTACTTTCAAACACTTGATCACGAACACCACCACTGTCGGGCCTTAGCAAGTCTTCATAGACAGACGGGGCGACCATCCGACCACCAAAAAGTTACCAAACCCTGCCCCGTCCATCGTCCTTATTGTTGTAACAGGAGAGTAAATCATGCAACTCCTACAACTCGCGAGTGACAGGAGATCACTCGGCTTTTACCGTCTCCTAGTTAAGCAATGCAACTACTCGGTCCAACAGCTAGTGCTCATATCATGGTTACCTAAGTCATGCATCTAGGGTTTCACACAACTCCTATACGTAAATGCACAAGCATGTCACAGAAGGCATGCGCAAGTCTGGTAAAACACATAGGACTTTCATGCAACCGGGGCTAGCCTTCAAGCAAGGAGGGCGGGAACTGCTCGACTTCTGGGGCGACTTCGGCTTCCGCGGGCAGGAACTCGGCTACAGCTTCTTCTTCGGGCGTCGGGTGCAACTCGTAGAAGCCATCGGCGAGGTGCAGCTCTACAAAAATGCAATGCAAGGGTTTAGCTTAAACAGTCATTTCAACAGCAACACTGGCTCGCCTGAGCCCAGAAACTTGCGACAAAGAGCAGGAGGTTATGGTGGTTCGAGAGAGCTGATGATGAGTAAAAGGTAAGGGTAGGAAGGAACTAGTGGTCTGATCCTTGAACTAGAGGATGTGAAAACTAGGGGTCCTTAGACGCAAGCGCTGAAGGGTTCCCACTTTTCACACTTACACCCTCGAGTTGAAGAAAAAGATCACAGCCAAGCCCTCGGGCGAGGCGGGTAAGGGTCGGCGGAATAGACAGGGTCGGACGAGACGGAACTGGGGTCGGGCGGATAGGAGGGGTCGGGCGAGGCGGACTTAGGGTCGGCAACTCACCTTCTTCCTGAAAGGAAGCTTGGGGGTCGGGAAGAAGCGAACTTGGGTGGAGGGACTAAAGCTTCAACAAGGGCTAAGGCTGGGAAAGCTACGGTGGCGGTGGTGCTTCTTGCAGATCACAAGAGAGCTTTTACGCAGCACGACGGAGCAAGTTGCAGGGCGACTTGGAGGAACTGAGAAGGAACTGGAAGAAGAACTTCTCAAGAACGGGGTGGGTGGCGCTAGGAGCTTGAGCAGGGAGCTAGAGAAAGCTGAAGGCAACAAAGGCAGAGGGAACTCCGGCGACGGGGGCATTCCTTTTATAGCTGCTGGAGCAGAGGAACGGAAACATCACGGAGAGAGAGAAGGGGAGCGGCGCGAAGGCCGGGGAGAAGCAATGGAGTGCTCTGCCGTGGCGGCGATTGAGCAAGGAGGGCGGTGCTGCAGCACTCCAGGAGTGACGCCAGCGATCATTGCGCTCTACCGTCAGGGCGGCGTAGGAGCGGGTAGACCGGTGGTTGGGATTTGGCGGAAAGCGGGCGTCGTCGTGCGGAAGAGGTGATAGAAGCGACCGGTTAAACGGCGCTAGAATCGAGGGCGCACAGGTGAGAAGACAAGCGGACGCGACGTGGGGGAGAGCGCGGAACAACAGATTGTCAGGCGGCTTCTAACAAAGCGGGGAAAGGAACTGTCGCGGCCGCGGTCGGGGTTGGCGGTGGAGGAATCGTCGTGTAGCGACGACCGGGCGGCGCAACTGTTGCTGAAAGGGACGGAAAAGACGGGCAACATCGGGCTCTGGGGCCGGGATCTGGTGGCGTGATGATGGGTGCGGGAGACGAGGTTCTGCAGAAAGGGGTGCAAAGGGCTTCCGCTGCCATTGGGGAAAAGGGGCGCGGGAACCCACTCTGTTGCTTGCCAGAGACAAAACTGGGCGATGGCGTCGGAGAAGACGAGCCACGCGGCAGGAAGACTCTGAAGCGGCCATGCAACTCGAGTGCGGCTGGCGCGGGGGATCCGAAAAAAGATCTCACGGGTCCACCGGGGGATAGATTGGACGGGTGAGGAAGATCAGCAGGATCCGACGGCGGGCTGAGCTCGCCGGGGTCGGGAGAGGAGTGAAGCAGGTAGGGGTCGGATCCAGGGGTCGGGATCGGCGGAAAAACTGGGCACTTAGGTGCGGTCAAACAAAACAGCTGACTAAGGTTAAGGGCTGAGATCAAACCTAACTGGGAAAGGTTAGGGGTCGGTCGTTACAGCCTACCCCTCTTAAAAGAATCTCGTCCCGAGATTCAAAGATCAAAGGGTGTGCTGTTCTTACCTCCTTGATGGGACAGAAAATCTGGGAAATGCTTGTTCAGATACTCTTCCGTTTCCCATGTTGCTTCATCTTCGGTGTGGTTTCTCCAAAGGATCTTGTACATCTTTACCACTTGGCGTCGGGTGTGCCTTTCCTTTTGGTCAAGAACTCGATCTGGGTACTCGGCGTAGGTCAGGTCAGGTTCTACCTGAAGCTGTTCTTGTTCTAAGATCTCCGCTGGAACTCGGACACATTTCTTCAGTTGAGACACATGGAAAACATCATGTATGGCTGATAGCTGTTCTGGGAGTTGGATCCGGTAAGCAACGGGTCCACACCTCTCCACAATCTCATAAGGGCCAACATAGCGGGGAGCTAACTTGCCTTTTATTCCAAACCGTTGCACTCCTTTGGTCGGGGAGACTCGAAGGTACACATGATCACCAAGGTCGAATTGCAGGGGTCTTCTCCGCTGGTCGGAGTAACTCTTCTGTCGCGATTGGGCAGCCTTGAGATTTGCTTGAATTACCTTCACTTGCTCCTCGGCTTCTGCCACTAAGTCAGGGCCATAAACCTGTCTCTCTCCTAGCTGGGACCAGTTCAAGGGTGTCCTGCATCTCCGGCAGTACAGGGCCTCAAACGGTGCCATCTTCAAACTGGCCTGGTAGCTGTTATTGTAGGAGAACTCTGCTAAGGGCAGGCACTGGTCCCAATTTTTGTCATAGTGGATGACACAAGCTCTTAACATGTCTTCGAGGATCTGATTTATTCTCTCGGTTTGGCCATCGGTTTGGGGATGATACGTTGAGCTTCGGATGAGCTTGGTGCCCATGGATGTTTGTAATTGCTCCCAACAACGGGCTACAAACTGAACTCCTCGATCAGAGATGATGGTTCTGGGTACACCATGTAGGGAAACGATATGGTCGAGGTACAACTCTACATATTGCTTGACTGTGTAGGTGGTACGAACAGGAAAGAAATGTGTCGTCTTGGTCAGACGGTCCACTATAACCCAGATGGAATCATACCGTTGAGTTGTAAGGGGTAATCCAACTATGAAGTCCATGCTGATGTCTTCCCATTTCCAAGAGGGAATAGGTAGCGGCTGCAAGGTTCCTGCTACCTTCAAGTGATTGGCCTTGACACGTTGACAGGTGTCACATTCTGAAACGTAACGAGCTATCTCCGGTTTCATCCCACTCCACCAAAAGGTTTGACGGAGATCATGGTACATCTTGTTGCTGCCAAGGTGGATTGAGAACTTGGAAAGATGAGCTTCATCTAGGATCTGCTTCCTCAACTCGGGGTCGGCGGGCACTACTAGTCGGTTTCCATAATATACACCTCCCGTTGGGTCCTGACGGAAATGTTTATATCCGTCATCCTTTACTGAGATCTTACTGAGGACTCGTTTTATTTCTTCATCCTTAGCTTGTGCTGACCGAACTCGGTTCTCCAAAACTGAGTCAAGGATGATGTGATCAAGGGTTCCATGGGGAACAATCTCCAGACTTAGTTTTTCCATCTCGTGACACAGAGTGTTGGTGAAGGCTGTTGACAACAAGCAGTTGCAATGGGGTTTGCGACTGAGGGCATCGGCTACCACATTGGCCTTGCCAGGGTGATAGTGCACTTCCAACTCATAATCCTTTATCAACTCCAGCCATCTTCTCTGACGCATGTTGAGGTCGGCTTGAGTGAAGATGTACTTGAGGCTCTTGTGGTCGGTGTAGATGTTGCAGTGAGCTCCCATTAAGTAGTGCCTCCATATCTTCAAGGCATGTATCACTGCTGCCAACTCAAGGTCATGGGTCGGGTAGTTTAGCTCATGAGGTCGTAACGCACGTGAGGCATAGGCAATGACTCGGCTGTCTTGCATAAGAACACATCCGAGTCCAGTGCCAGAGGTGTCACAGTATACGTCATACGGCCTAGAGGGGTCAGGTTGAGCCAAAACTGTGGCGGTGGTCAGCAAGTGCTTCAGGGTCTTGAAAGCTTCTTCACACCTGGTGTCCCACGCAAACTTGACTTCTTTCTTCAGCAACTCGGTCATCGGCTTAGCTATCTTGGAGAAATCCGGTATAAAACGCCGATAGTAACCTGCCAGTCCAAGGAAACTCCTGATCTGGTGTACCGAGGCAGGAGACTTCCATTCCATGACTTCTTGCACCTTACTGGGATCCACGGCGATACCATCCTTGTAGATAGTGTGCCCCAAAAACTTGACACTCTCTAACCAAAACTCACACTTGGAGAATTTTGCATAAAGCTGGTGATCTCTCAGCCGTTGGAGAACTATATGAAGATGGTTGGCATGCTCCTCCTCATTCTTCGAGTACACTAGGATATCATCAATGAACACCACTACAAACTTGTCCAGCTCGGGCATAAACACCGAGTTCATAAGGTACATGAAGTAAGCGGGTGCATTGGTGAGTCCAAAGGACATGACTAGGTACTCGTACAGTCCATATCTGGTAGAGAAAGCTGTCTTGGGTATGTTGCAAGGTCGAATCTTGATTTGGTGATAACCAGAACGAAGATCGATCTTGGAGAACACTTTTGCTCCGGCTAACTGATCGAACAAGACATCAATGCGTGGCAGTGGGTACTTGTTCTTGACTGTTACCGCATTGAGGGGTCGGTAAACCACACACATCCGTAAACTGCCGTCTTTCTTCTTCACAAACAGGGCGGGGCAACCCCAAGATGATGTACTGGGTCGAATGAAGCCTTTTTCCAACAGATCATGCAACTGGGTCTTCAACACGG
Organism: Setaria italica; assembly: GCF_000263155.2. NCBI lineage: Eukaryota > Viridiplantae > Streptophyta > Magnoliopsida > Poales > Poaceae > Setaria > Setaria italica. The sequence continues at coordinate 31,066,950 of NC_028458.1, read as the reverse complement.
CTAACTCAGCGGGTGGCATCCGATAGGGTCTCTTAGATATCGGGGCTGTGCCAGGAACCAACTCTATGGAAAACTCAACTTCTCTATCAGGTGGCATACCCGGCAAATCTTCTGGAAACACATCTGGGTACTCACAGATAACAGGGAGGTCTTCTAAACGGACTCCCAAGAGAGGGTAGGCAAAAGGAGTCGGAGACTCAGGATGGGTCAAGGATAGGGTAGAACTGCCATGAGAGGGTGAGCTAATGTAAAGAGATCGGGCTGGTGTATCTAGGACAACATGGTGTCGGGCCATCCAATCCATGCCAAGGATAACATCTAGGCCTTCAAGGTCAAGGATGATAAGGTTTTCCTTGAAGAGGGTGGGGCCTAGTGTTGGGATACGAGGTAGGCTACGCTAGCGTAAATCAAAATTTTCTACCGCATATAACCAGGAAGAACTGCCGTATAAGGATCACGGGATTACCACTCGACGCACTACTGGTGCGGAAGATGTAGATATGCGTCGATGCAGTGAAGATGATCACGTAGTCGTACGTAGTCGATCAATGTAGTCGTACGTAGTCGATCACGTCACGTCCAGCAGCTCCTCCACGTGCAGCAAGATCGCCTCCGGTGCCGCAGCTCGTCGTCGGCTCGTCGTGGCTCGTCGGCGCCTCGTCGATGGCTCGTCCAAGTGCTGCAGGCGCAACACCTCCAAGGTATCCACACGTGCAGGGAGGAAGCGTCGCAAGCCGGACTGCTAGATCTGCGAGTTGCAACAGGTGAGGGCGTGGGAGGCGCGGCAGGTGTGTTTCGCCAAAAGGTGTGAACCCTAGGGCACCCCCACCCCTCTATTTATAGAGGTTCCTGATGGGCCTCTGGATCCGAGGCCCATTAGTACTTCTAAACCTAATCCAACTCGGATCAGATCCGAATTGGGCTTCCAGCCCCTTAAGTGTGTGACCCTATGGGTTCGGATACGTATAGACATGGCCCGAGTACTCCTGCTCGGCCCAATAGTCGGTAGCGGCCTCTAGCAAGACGTGCCAACTTCTATACGCACACGAAGATCATATCAGACGAACCATCACAACATAATATACATGCTATTCCCTTTGCCTCACGATGTTTGGTCTAGCTTCAAGCCGACCGCTCTTTCTCGATCCTGTGATTCGGAATCCCTTTGTAGGTTAACTCTTAACCGTACGTAGCATGGCCATGCATTTTGGATCCGATCACTCGAGGGGCCCAGAGATATCACTCTCAATCAGAGAGGGGCAAATCCCATCTTGACTAACCATGTCTCATAGCATGCTTCTTGACAAACCCGAAAGCTACCTTTATAACTACCCTGTTACGGCGTAGCGTTTGATAGCCCCTAAGTAGGTCGATCCACATCTAGAATACATGCGACAGTCTCAGGTCTAAGGACAAAGCGTATATGTTGTTTAAAGAGAGAACTACTTCTCGTGTTGGGTCAGTCCTAGCACATGTCTCCACATGTGTCCACATTATTAGTTCAACATCTCCATGTCCATGACTTGTGAAACATAATCATCAACAAATACATGTGCTAATCTAATATTCATGTGTGTCCTCACATGAACCCGACTAGGGACAACTTTAGAATAACCATACAAGTAAAGAGTTTCACATACAATTCACATAATTGCAAATCAATTCAAGTAGCCTTCAATGGATATTCAATGAACACAACATACAAATCATGGATACAAATGGAATATCATCATCTCTATGATTGCCTCTAGGGCATACCTCCAACAGTCTCCCACTTGCACTAGAGTCAATCTAGAAGGTACCTAATACCCATAGCTCTTACATGCGCATCATGCTTAGCCTGCGGGAGTGGTTTTGTCAACGGATCAGAAATGTTCAGATCCGTGTGTATTTTGCATATCTTGATCTCACCCCAGTTAACGAAGTCTCGAATGAGATGAAATCGCCGCATTACATGTTTGTTCTTCTGGTGGTTCCTTGGCTCCTTTGCTTGCGCAATTGCCCCATTGTTATCACAGTAGAGATTCAATGGGCTGGACGCATTCGGGAACACACCAAGCTCAATGAGGAAATTCCTTATCCAAACACCTTCCTTCGCGGCTTCCGAAGCCGCGATGTACTCAGCTTCTGTCGTAGAATCGGCCACTGTCTCCTGCTTGGAACTCTTCCAACTAACAGCACCACCATTTAGCGTGAACACAAATCCTGATTGTAACTTTGAATCATCTCTGTCGGTTTGGAAACTAGCATCGGTGTAACCTGTTACAACGAGCTCCTCCTGACCTCCATAGACGAGGAACATATCTTTAGTCCTTCTCAAGTACTTAAGAATGTTTTTCACCGCTGTCCAGTGACTCTCACCTGGATCAGATTGGTGTCTGCTTGTCATACTTAGCGCATATGAAACATCTGGGCGAGTACTTATCATTGCATACATGATAGATCCAATAGCAGAGGCATATGGCACTCTACTCATGCGATCCCGCTCATCAGCAGTCGAAGGACACTGAGTCTTGCTGAGATGTATGCCATGTGACATAGGCAAGAACCCTTTCTTTGCCTCTTCCATGCTGAACCGCTTCAACACTTTGTCAATATAAGTATCTTGGCTCAAACCTATAAGCCTTCTCGATCTATCTCTATAGATCTTAATGCCCAGAATATATGCCGCTTCCCCTAAGTCCTTCATCGAAAAACTATTTTTCAGTGAAGTCTTTACGGACTCAAGCATAGGAATGTTATTTCCAATCAGTAATATGTCATCCACATATAAGATTAGAAATACTACAGAGCTCCCACTAACCTTCTTGTAAACACAAGACTCTTCTTCATTCTTGGTGAAGTCAAACCCTTTGGCTTGCATACCTTTCCAGCATTTTTCGGATCGACAAAACCCTCGGGCTGTATCATATACACGTCCTCAGTTAGGTTTCCATTCAGGAAAGCTGTCTTGACATCCATCTGCCATATCTCATAATCGAAATATGCAGCTATAGCTAGAATAATCCGAATGGACTTAAGCATCACTACGGGCGAGAAGGTCTCGTCGTAGTCAACTCCTTTAACTTGTCGAAAACCTTTTGCAACAAGTCGTGCTTTATAGATGTGAACATTTCCATCCATGTCCTTTTTCTTCTTATAGATCCACTTGCACTCTATGGCTTTAACACCATCAGGCGGGTCAACCAAGTTCCAAACTTGATTGTCTCCCATGGACTCTATTTCGGATTGCATGGCACTCTGCCATTTTTCGGAGTCTGGGTCCATCATTGCTTCTGCATATGTCGCAGGCTCATCATTGTCCAACAATAATATTTCCCGCATTTCGCGGAGCCTTGCCGACCTTCGTGGTTGTGGCGGTGCTTCTCTTGCCATGGGTATCTCAACTTGTTCTGCTACGTTAGCATCACTCATTGATTCTTGCCCGATCGGCTCATCTTGAACTTCTTCAAGATGCACTGTCTTTCCACTCTTTTCTCCTTTGAGAAACTCTTTCTCTAGGAAAACCCCGTTCCGAGCGACAAACACTTTGCCTTCTGATCGATTGTAGAAATAATATCCCAAAGTTTCCTTTGGATATCCCACGAAAATACACTTATCCGACTTGGGTGTGATCTTGTCCGACTGAAGTCGCTTGACAAACACTTCACATCCCCAAATCTTTAGAAAAGACAAACTAGGAACCTTTCCAGTCCACATCTCATATGGTGTCTTAACTACGGATTTAGATGGTACCCTATTAAGTGTGAAAGCTGCTGTTTCTAGAGCGTATCCCCAAAATGACAACGGTAGGTCCGACTGGCTCATCATTGATCGAACCATGTCTAACAAAGTTCGATTACGTCGCTCGGACACACCGTTTCTCTGAGGTGTTCCAGGCGGCGTAAGTTGTGGAACAATTCCGCAACTCTTTAGATGATTGCTAAACTCGTGGCTCAAATACTCGCCTCCACGATCAGATCGTAAGGCCTTAATTTTCTTGCCACGCTGATTTTCAACTTCATTCTGAAATTCCTTGTACTTTTCAAAGGTTTCAGACTTGTGCCTCATCAAGTAGACATAGCCATATCTACTAAAATCATCAGTAAAAGTTATGAAGTATTGGAATCCTCCTCTAGCCGTCGTGCTCATTGGTCCGCACACATCACTATGTACGAGTTCCAACAAGTCTACTGCTCTCTCAGGAAATCCTGTGAAAGGCGTCTTGGTCATCTTGCCTAGCAAGCAAGCCTCGCATGTCTCGTATGATTCAAAATCAAACGAAGTTAGAAGTCCATCAGAATGGAGCTTCTTCATGCGCTTTTCACTTATATGACCCAAACGACAATGCCACAAGTAGGTAGGACTCAAATCATTAGGCCGAGGCCTTTTAGCACTTACATTACAGACAGGTGAACCATCAAGATTTAAAACAAATAATCCATTCACAATGGGTGCAAAAGCCATAAACATATAATTCTTAGAGATCACACAACCATTGTTTTCACTCGCAAATGAATAACCATCCTCCATCAAGCATGAAGGAGATAAAATGTTTCGACTTAAACTAGGAACAAAATAACAATTATTCAACTCCATAATAAATCCTGACGGGAGGTGGAGTTGCATCGTCCCGACGGTCAAAGCAGCAACTCTTGCATTATTGCCCACGCGGAAATCAACTTCTCCTCTTTCCACGCTTCTACTTCTTATCATTCCCTGCATCGAATTGCAAATATGAGCAACCGATCCGGTATCAAATACCCAAGAATTAATAATTGTATCAGCGAGAAATATGTTGTCTATAACATTAACAACAAGCGTACCTGAGGTAGAAGTACTCTTACTTCCGCCATTCTTCAAGGAAGCTAGGTACTGCTTGCAGTTTCTCTTCCAGTGACCAAGTTCATGACAGTAAAAGCACTCTTTGTCTGGAGCAGGTCCAGGTCCAGCTTTAACCTTGGGCGGTGGGTTTGGCTTGGACGTTCCAGCCTTGCCCTTCTTCTTCCAAGAATTGCCCTTCTTCTTAAAGCTGGGCTTGTTCTGTATCGCCATCACATGGCTGGTACTAGCGCTTTTCTTAATGTCAGCCTCTGCTGTCTTGAGCATACCACACAGCTCATTCAGACCCTTCTCCGTCCCATGCATATGGTAGTTCGAGATGAAGTTCCCATAGCTAGGCGGAAGAGACGAAAGAATGAATTCAGTGGCCAACTCTTGGCCCAGTGGGAAGCCTAGCTTCTCCAACCGTTGAGTGTAACCAACCATCTTGATTACGTGTGGTCCTACTGCTGCGCCTTCTGCTAGCTTGCTCTCAACAAAGGCCTTAGACACATTGAACCTTTCAGTCCTAGCTTGTGTTTGGAACATGTCTCTAAGCGCCACGATCATATCGTGCGCCTCATGGTTTGTTTCGAACTGCATCTGCAGCTCGGGTTCCATGCAAGCAAGCATAAGGCAGCTTACTTCGAGGTTAGCATCACATGCTTTCTTGTAAGCATTCTTAGCAGCAGCGGGTGCATCATCAGCAGGTTCTTCTGGTAGTGGGTTGTCTAGAACATCTTCCTTTTTCTCAGCCTTGAGAACAATTCTCAGGTTACGGATCCAATCCGAGTAGTTTGTTCCATTCAACTTGTCCTTCTCAAGGACCGAACGCAAAGCAAACGGTGTAGTGCTGCTAGGTGCTATTAATCTACAACAAAGTAATGCAAAATACACTAAGACAAACGTATCCATGATAGAGCAAATTACATTAAACTATTTTAACAGAATCTACTCCCACTAAAATCAATATCCCACAACTAACAAGTCTACTAGTGACCTTTAGCATCACCGCTAGCAAACGAGGTAGATCGGTAAGCAACTTTTGCTAATCATATCACATATGACTCCTGTTGTTGGGTGACATCTCTATGTCTCGGCGCCCAACCTTTATACCCCAAGGTCCTTAACCGTTAAGATGACCTTGTTAAGCAAACCAACCCTTATGCGTGTAAGTGTCCGACACAAACCCGTCTAGTCAAGGAAAACTAGTGGCACCCTAATTTCATAGACCCACCACTAATTGTACAAGACATGGGACGGTGCAAGTTTTAGTTGGGAGGGCATACTAACTTAAACTTTGCGAGGGATCGTTCTACTTCTAACATCACAGCATGCAGAAAGTAAAACATAAACAGAATAGCATTCACACAGTTGTGACACAGTATGACCCGTTTTCATATGGTGATCTCCATCTCCATAGAACCTGTTCACCATGGTGATCTCCATCTCCATGTTCCATGTGCGCCATCCTCCTGGTGATGAGTCCTCCAAGAACTAGAGCATGCTATTACACCTAATAGCTAGTAAAGAATCTAGTAATGAAGATTACATAGTTGCTTGGATCATCACAGATTGGTACGCAGACCATTAAATACAATAAAGTGACAACACATATGGCTCCTGCCATGTTGCCGTACGCGCGACACGCAGGTCACGAATGAGTTACACACATGCATCACATACACAAGGGGGCCATACTGATCACAAGATACATGCATACATCCTGCAAAACAGAGTTAGGCGTCCTAACGTTCCAAACTTCGGAGGCCCGAAACTCCATCTTCCAAGCCGAATTTGGGAAATCTAATTTCGCCGAAAACAGCGCAGCGGTTGAAATTCATGTGTAACTTTTTCTGTAGATAAATTTTTGTATAGAAATCGCCCCGATCCGAGATCGTACCGAAAAGTTACGGCTGATTTACCGAAGCATGCGCATACGGCAAAATCCCGACCCTGGCAGTAGATCCCATCTACTATTGCACATCTAATGCGCCTGGCGTATGACCCTGGATCTCGATTCGACCAATCATATTGATCTTCCCTCACTGCAACTGGATTTACGTGTATCACTTAACTCCGATGGCGGAAACCGACCGGTAGGAGTATGTCGTTACACTACCATTGCAGCAAGGGCACGAAATCAGGACATAGATCAAACAGAGAACTCGCATATCTCCATATGCACACATCCCGAATCCAAAACTAAGCAGCTACGGCTCTTGATACCACTGTTGGGATACGAGGTAGGCTACGCTAGCGTAAATCAAAATTTTCTACCGCATATAACCAGGAATAACCATACAAGTAAAGAGTTTCTCATACAATTCACATAATTGCAAATCAATTTAAGTAGCCTTTAATGGATATTCAATGAACACAATATACAAATCATGGATACAAATGGAATATCATCATCTCTATGATTGCCTCTAGGGCATACCTCCAACACCTAGCTGGAGAGGTACAAGAATAACGACCTGATCCGACGTTATCCTTCCTCCAGGAGTGGCGATCACATAGGGTTACTTAGTGTGACCGACACTTAGCCCACATCTTTCCCTTGCCTTACTCCCGATAAAGCTATGAGAGGCTCCCGAATCAAACAACACAACAACAGCTTGATTTAAAACAAGGAAGGTACCCGTCATTACTGGCGCACCTTCGGGGAGGTCGGTCAAGCTGGTGTAGTTGAGTCGGCCTTGTCGGACTTGCACCTTGGGCCTTCATCCTCTGGCTGCCATGGGGTCCTGGCCTTGCTGCTGATTCTTGTTCCTGGGGCAGTCCTTTGCAAAATGTCCCTCATTACCGTAGGTAAAACATCTGTTACTGGCTGCCGGGCGAGGTGGCGTTGGCAGGGTCGGCCGGGGTACTTGCGGTTGGAAGCCTGGGAAACGAGGCGTTGTTGCCGGCGGGGGTCGGGCGATCCATTTCCCTAACGGTTGGGGTCGGCCAGGGGCTTGTGGAGGGATCATCCGGAACCTTCGGGTTGGCGGACTCGGAAATGCCACAGAGGCTTTCCTCTTCTGGTCGGCCTTGAGAGCTTGCATGCAGTCCTCCTGAGAGATGGCCAGGTTGACCAACTCGTTATAGGTGTCCACCCTGATGGGGTTCAGCCTTTCCCTGAGCTCCAAGCTTAGTCCTCGGCGGAATCTGTCCCGCTTCTTCTCATCGGTGTTCGCATGATAGCCAGCATAACGGCATAGGTCATTGAACGCTTGGGCATAGTGCAGCACATCCCGAGTTCCTTGGGTGAGGGCCAGAAACTCGTTGAGCTTGCGCTCCAGGAGACCTTCGGGAATGTGATGCGCCTTAAACGCCGTCTTGAACTCGTTCCAACTGACCACGTGGCCAGCAGGTAGCATGGCATGGTAGTGGTCCCACCAAAGCCGTGCGGAACCACGCAGCTGCTGAGCTGCGAACCGCGCCTTGTTATTGTCGGGGCATGGAGCGGTGAGGAGCTCGAACTTGGATTCGATCGTACGAACCCATGCATCAGCGTCGAGCGGTTCTTGTGTCTTTTGGAACAGCGGGGGCTGCGTCCCCAGAAAGTCCTCGTACCGCGCGATATGCGGCTGCTGCTGTGCTCTACCACCATGTGGCTGCTGTTGTCCTTGCACCAGATGCCTGAGCAGCTCGGTTTGAGTTGCTAAGATTGCCTCCAATGGCGATGGTGGCGGGGGCGGGGGAAGATCCTGTCGCTGGTCACTACCACTGGGCACAGATCCAGACCTGGTGCGGTGCACCATCTGCAAGAGTTAACGCCCCATCAATTTCATAACCTCAGGTGTACTCCAACAAATGGGAACGTATGAATTAAATCCTTTAATGCGACTCTTGCCAATGGTGCATCACACGTCCTCATAGAGGAAGCACATTCCTCCCATTTTCAACATAGATAACCTCTACTTATTCCGGTATTCCACTTCAGGTACACATGCCACATACAGACTCCTAGAATCTGATCCTCTCTAACCAAGGGGTCGGATACGGTCCGTACTCGAAAAGGGTCGGACGAGGCGGTAACTGCCTCAAGGGTCGGCGCACTCTGGCTCGCAAACTAGGGTCGGCCAACTGAATAGGCTCCCCGAAAGCAGCATAGGGTTACGGCACAACTTACTCCACCCTAGCATCCACACCATACGAAAAGGATAAAACTATGCACCGGTTGACTTTATACACAACGATGTTTCAACAGAGGGAGTACTCAACTCAAGGCTAACCTATTACAGCTTTCCAAAAACTAGGCTGCCGAGGAGTACAACAAAAGAAAGAAGGTTCCCTGAGAACCCTTAAGCTACCACTGGACACTATGAGTCGGAGAAGGGGCGCCATCTTCTTCTATGTCCATGCTGGACGCTCCCTCGTCTTCCTCAGGGTCCTCCTGAGTTTCGAGCTGCATGTTAAGAGCATGCATATCCTTGAGCTCGGCTTGGTGCTCCTCCAGGTGGGCATTGGCGACTGCTAGCTCCATTTCCACCTCCATTTTCTCCTCCGAGAGCTCTATCATGCCGTCCACGAGGTCGGCAACTTCTCCTTCTAGCTCGGAGATCCGATCTTGCATATCGTGGATCTGGATACCACGCTGGATCAGCTGGTAGGTTTGGCCTACCAGGTCTCTTCTAGCTGCCTGGAGGTAACCGTGGGTATCTGCAGCCGTCCGGGCAAAGAGAGTCATGGCTCTTCCTTGGAGCTCTATCAACCGGTAGAGAGCAGCCATGCACCGGACGTTGGTGGAGATGGTGACCATGGTGCAGGTGGTGGCCAACACCTCGATGTTGCCAACGCGGTCAAGCCAGGCCGGGTCCAGCCGGCTCCTGACAGGGAAGAAACCGATCGGGTCTAGCGTGATCTCCACAGGGTGCAACTGACAGAACTGGGTGAGCAACTGAAGGGCGGCGGATTCCCATGTGTCCTCCGGAGCAAGACCATAGGCTATTATGCCCAGAGAGGGCCAGTCGGGCCGCGCAAGAGGAGGTGGTACCAACGCTTGCACCTGGCACGTCTGAATGCCCTGCTCCATATACAGCCGCCCAGCATACAGGGGCGGGGACTGATACCCAAACCATCTCAGCGTATCCCACAAAATCGCAGGAAACTCCTCGAAATGCAGGCACGTTGATTGGAAGGTACCGTCCGCTCCAAAAACCACATGTCCGGGAACAGCCATCTGGAACCAAGAAAACCGAAACCACGTGAGATAACTCCGAGGATCAGGGGTCGGATAGAGAAGCAGAAGGGCTTAACCGAGAGCAACTAAGAGAAACTAGAAATCCTTAGATCCAAAGAACTCTTTCGAACAGGGTTGCTGTTGAGAAGGAAACATTACAGATTTTAGGTATGACGCATGCACGGCCTACCGTACTCTTAACCAAAAACAACTGCCCAGACTTTGGGTCTTACGCGGTCAGCGCCGGTGACAAGGCAACAATACGTCTCTCCCTATATTAACTAGTCGGTTCTAGCAACGTCTTAACGAGCGCGGTTAGCAACCTGCAGAAAACACCACACACAAACCTTTCGTGCCAGCACCCACGAAAGCGTTCCCAAACATTACCGTTCACTATAGGAACGGCACCCATGCGTTTAAGGCTGCATGGACAGCACTCAACCGTGGAAATAGGTTCCTTCCGAATAGAACCATATAACCCTTCGCATACTCGTGATGCGGCATCGGCACACGTATGACAAACGTGGCGAAACAACCGTGCCGATAGGTTCGTTGGAATCGAACCGTATCAACCTTCGTATGGATCACATACGGAACCTGCGCACGTATAATAGACGTGGGCGAAAACAACCGCGAAGATAGGGTCCCTTGAATGGAACTCCCTATCAACCCTCGCATGCTCGCGATGCGGAACTCGGCGCACGTATGATAGACGTGGCGAAGTGCTGGAGGAGTTAGCAACATAACCAAATACTTATTAGTCACCTAAAACAACCCCAAAACCCCCTAGGGCCTCTCGCACTAAGTCATCCTTAACGATCGTACGAGATTTTCAAAAGGTTCTTGCAACTTTTATATTTTCAAAGAAGTGTTTAGGGCTCATTGGGTTCTCTGATATGCTAAACACGGCTCTGATACCAGCTGTGGCGGAACCACCCCGTGTTAGCTCTGTTTAAGCAGAAGTGTCGCATGTCAGGCGACTTAACCTTGCTTAATCAAGCTAATTTCGAGGTGGTTCCGCCACATACGCCCACGTCCCGGTTCAATCAAGTACTACGCTTCCCCATCCCATACTAAGTATGAGATTAGTACTATCAAACACTTGACCACAGCTCTAAACACATTTTGGCCATAGTAGCTTTCTTCTAGATAGTTGGGGAAATTCCACCAAGTTAGAGCCAATTACCTAGCCCCGCTCGTCATCCTTATGGTTTCAACATAAGTAAGCAAGCAACTCCTATAACTCGCGAGTGATAGAAAATTACTCAACTTTTACCAAGTCCCTATTTAGCATTGCATCTACTACTAGTGTTCAAACATAGGTACTGAAGATCATGCAGTTAAGTTTTCAAGCAACTCTTATGAACTTAAATGCACCAATATAATATCATAGGTATTGCAAAATTTTAAATTCAGGGTTATGCTTCGGGGCTTGCCTTCCTGAACTAGTTTAGTTGGCAAGTCCTTGGAAACTTGACTGGGTTCTTGCTCGGCCTCGATCTGATGCAGCTCCGCAGAAGGTCCCTCTTTAGCTGTCGGCAGTAGCTCGTACGTCCCGTCAGCAAGGTTCGCTACTACATGAGATGCATATGCAATAATTCAAGATTCCATGCTTTCAAATGCAGGATACATTTCATGAATTGTTGCAGAAGTGTAACATGCATTGTGACCACATTCACCTCGACACGAACTTAAACTTTTATTTTCTTCCTGAAGTGAGGTCTGTTGCGATTTAACATTCGGGGTTGACTTTGATGGTGACTGTGTACACATCTAAGGTTTTAACAACTTAAACTTCACAAAAGATAGGTGGGGTCGCTTTAGGGTTGCTCAACTTTTATTTGGAAAGTTATCCTGTTTCTGAATTTTGAAACAACTTAACTTATAATTTACTACTTTACCTTTCTTATTTAGCATGTGTTATTATTCCATTTAACTAGCCATTAAATTCCTTAAATGTTTCTGGTTACCTCAAACAAGATATGGTTCTTAACATTTTACAGAGGCTTTGTAACCACATCAATGAACTACAGTAAAACTTTGGGATGCATTGGACTTCTACAAAAATAATTAAAATTAAAACAGTACCTTATGGCAGATTATAAGGATCTATTTTTAACTCAAGTTTCAATGACATTCCGAGTCTAACAATTTTATAGAAGGTTCCCAAGTCTTAACAGAGGCTACTGTAAAATTTCCAAGATTTATTGAGCATTGTAACTATTTACCATATTTTAAGTGTATTAAACTACATGAAATTATTTAAGCAAGGTAAAACATGCATAAAGCGGAAGCTAGTATTTATAGTTAAACAGAGGCATCAAGAGCCTAAAAAAAGTGATCTTGCATTTTTATCTATTTTCTTCCATTTATAGCGTAAATAACAAGATTGCACCTAGCATTCAAACATTTAATTCAACTCAGTGAGTTCCACAGCTAAACTAGTGTTTCAAAATTCATATTTCGAACAAACATGTCAAAAGTGATTCAATAGAGGTGGATTCATATTTTTATCATTTTCCCATGATTTATAATGCATTTATTGGCTTAAACACAAAATAAATCCTAAAGTGAAATCTACAATAGTAACAAGTCCACAAATATTTTTTTAGTGGTGAAACTACTCCTCACCTAGAGTCTAACAAAGTTGGATTGTTATTTTTCTAGCATTTTTCTACATTTTCCTACAAATTTCCAAAGTTTCAGCCACTTTAAATAAAAAATAAAACAGAAAAGGTTAAAGTGTTTTATAGAGGGGCCCTTGAAACTTTTGATAGGCCCAACAGTTTTATGGTTTAAACCTTAGAAAGATTTAGGGGCTTTCAAAGAGGTCCTCAAACCTCATTGGCAGCTTGCCGGTGAAATCCCGGCGAGCAGCAGCGGCAATAGGTGGGGGAAAGGGCTCGGGCGCGGTCGTGGGCTCACCATGAGTGGACGCACTGAAAGGATCGCAGGCGCATGAGGCTCGACGGCGGCGGTCCACGGCGAGGTGTTGCGGCGGCGGGGAAGTCTTTGCTCCGGCTCAAGTGGTGGCGGAGCTGGCTGGGCACCAGCTCGTGAAGCTCGAGCGGCGCATAGGACGTCCACTGGAGGAGCTAGGAGGCTTTGGGGAGCCTCGGGGGGAGGGGTTCGATGGTCAGGTGCTCAGGCGGTGCGGTGAGCTGTAGCGGAGGAGAATGACCCGCGTGAAGTGTCGGGGAGGGCAATGGTGCCCTTTTATAGAGGCTAGGGATGCAAGGAAGGGTTGCGGGCTAGCTGGGGCCACTTTGCATGAAGGAGAATGGCGACTGGCGGAGGGCAGCCGGAGGCACTGCGGTTGGGCACGACGGCTGAGCGCGTGGGCGGGAGGCGATGGGTGGCCGACTGAGATTTGGTGCTGCGGAGATGCTCTTTGTCGCGCGCAGGGACTGGCCAGGAGAGGGAGCTCATGTTGTCACCTCACTGGTGGCATTGGCTGGGCGGTCGAGCTGGTGGCATGGCGTGATGTGGCGGCGAGCTCACGGGCGCAGGCAGAGGCGCGCGTGGGCGCCGTTTAGGGGTTGGCCGGAGGGAAGATGCACGGTAGAGGACAAGATGGCAGCGGCGTGGGGTTGGGCAAGGTCAAGGACGTCAGGTCCCATTGCCGGCAGCGATTGGCCAGAGGGCTGTGTGAGCGGGGCGGCGCCGCGTGGCACGACGTGACACGCCGCGCGCGGTCACCGTGGTGTGAACGACGTGGTGGTGTGCAAAGGTAGCGAGTTTGAGATGATTTTTCTCCAAAAAATTGAACTAAACTTGAAAATTTTCAAATATAGAAGTTGTTTTCCAAACCCTACTCTACAACTCCTACAAAGGCTCAAGTATAAAAAACTAAACAAAATTGGAGATAGAAGGGTTCGAAGTTTGGTGGAACGCCGGGCATGGCTGATTTTGAGCTTTTCCCCAAATTTGCTGAATTTTGAACTAAAATTTGAAAGCCTTCCACTAAAAATCAGAAGATATGCAAATAACAAAAGTTGTTTGTTTTGAAATGTTATATAACTTCCATATAAGCCAAAAGTTGAGTTGTTATATAAAATTTGATTTTCCACTCCTACCCCTTTTTGAATGGTTTTTGGAACCTTTTGAACACTTGAAGAATTTGAAAAGTCCCTAAAGTTTGGCATTTGAACCCTTGAGGTGTTTTCTACCTTCCCAAACTAATTTGCTTGTGTTGACGCCAGATTTTGACACGTATGGGATCGGCGTCAAGGGAGGAAAGGATTGGCCGATACGGTGGATTAAAAGGTTACGATTGGGAATCAGCCGATTGGTGCTACAATTGGGAATCGGCCGATTGGCACTACGGTGTTTTAGCAAACGGAATTGGTGGAGATCGGCCGGTTGGAAGGCTAGAGCGATTGGGCCAATATGGGCCTAAAGTGGGTCAGAGAAAGAAGATAGAGAAAGATTGGCCCGTGGGAGTACAATAACCAACTCTGATACGAGTTGTGTTTGTAAATATTCGTTTTCGTTTAAAATTAGATATAGATCCTAGTCGGTTAGGAAATCGGTTGTAACAGGCTATAAATAGCCATCTTTAGAGATTTGTAAACAACACATCAATCAATACAACAATCTACTTTTCCCTCGTACTTTACTTTCAAGTCGGCGACTTCGCCAATACTTTTTTTTCTTTCACGAGTTCGTACGGGTTGGTAGGGCTACATCAACATGATCTCCGGTTGATTCTGTAAGTTCCGTTTATCGAGTAATATCTAAGCTTTAACTTCAGGTGCATCACTGTCATTTCGTTTAGATTTATTCACGAGTTATCGATATTTACTAGAGTTATAGGTTTTTGTTGGCGCTAGAAATCACTGATCGTATTCCCAGCGTTGGACACACAACCCGGGAGAATCTGCTTCGCTCCTGTTCGGGTGATTGCCCTGGTGCGGTTCGCGCGGCGTGCCAGCCAATCTGACCTGTTGATTGGCAAGGAAATAAATGTATCAGTTCCCAGGGGTTGCGATCGGCTAAAGTTCCGATCCTAGGAAAGCTTATCAGCAAATCGGCCGATTTGCAGTAATGAAGGAAATCAGCTATGAAGCAACCGATTACCAAGTAACGTTTGTAGAGAAAACTACTAGAGCAATCTAAACAACGTTAAGGTAGCAACACTAGGAACAGATCCGATCGGCTATGTAGAAAAGCGGTAAATTAAGTAGCGAGATATAACAAAGCCGAAGGTTCTAATTCCAAGCTGGATAACTGGTGATAAAACTAGAACAACAGGTAAAACCTAGAATTCTAGTGAATATCGATAACTAGTAAATAAATCTAAACGAAACGACAGCGATGCACTCGAAGTTAAAGCTTAGATATTACTCGATAAGCGGAACTTACAGAATTGGCCGGAGATCAAGTTGATGCAGCCCTGCCAACCCGCACGAACTCGTGGAAAAAAAGAAAAGTATTGGCGAAGTCGCCTGCTTGAAAGTAAGTACGAGGAAAAAGTAGTTTGTTGTATTGAGTTGATTGTTGATTACAGATCTACAAAGGTGGCTATTTATAGCCCCGTATAGACGACTCCTTATCCGACTAGAACTCTATCTCTAACTTTAAACAGAAAAACTTCTTATCCGACTAGAACTCTATCCCTAAATCTAAACAGAAAATGAATATTTACAAGTACGATTCGTACTATCTTCACGCGCTCTATGGGCTGACCTCCTCTTCATCTTCATAATCCTTTTTAAGCCCACATCGGCCCAATCACCTCTTTAGCAAGGAGGTAACCGATCAGGACCCACACATCAAGGGCTCAAACTCATCCCGACCTTGGGCACTAGGGTCGGACGAGGCGGAAATCCTCCTTTGGAGGGGTCGGGCGCGTCCGACCCCAAGCCTCAGGGGTCGGGCGAGGCGGAGATCCTCCCTTGGGGTCAGGCGCATCCGATCCCAAGCCTCAGGGGTCGGGCGAGGCGGAGATCCTCCCTTGGGGGTCGGGCGCGTCCGATCCCAAGCCTCAGAGGTCGGGCGAGGCGGAACTCCAAGGATCAATTGGCCGATCCTCGACTGTAGCATCATTTGGCCGATCCTTGACTGTAGCAGCAATCGGCCGATTTCCAATCGTCGCCCTTGTATCTCGCCGCATCTTCCGATCTTTTCTTCTCCTAACGCCGATTTTACACGTGTCAAAATCTAGCGTCAACAGTTTTATCTATTATTCTAGTCTTATCACCAGTTATCCAGCTTGAGATTTGAATTGTCGATTTTATCACCGTTATTTTTATTTATTATTATCGTATAGCCGATTAGATCGATTTCAAGTATTGCATCCGTAGCTTTGTCTAGTTTACTCTAGTGGTCTTCTTCGCAATCTCTGCGTGATTATCGGCTGTATCATAGCCGGTCGTCTTTATAGCAAATCGGTCGATTCACTGATACGCTTTTCGAGATAGATCGGAACTTTAGCTGATCGAAACCCCTGGAATTTAATACATTTCTTTCCTTATCAATCAACAGGTCAGATTGACTGGCACGCTGTGCGAACCGCACCCAGGCGATCAACCGAACAGGAGCTAAGCAGATTCTCTCGGGTCGTGTGTCCGACGCTGAAGGTCAATCGGCTGACTTTTAGCGCCAACACACTTTTGGCACGCCTAGTGGCACCACCTCAACATCCAACATGTCAAAGGCCACAGAAGTCTCCGAAGACAATGTCATCGAGGTTATGGAGGCAGATCTCAAGGACGATCAGAAAGAAGAATTGGCAAAACACCTAGAAGACTACAAGAAGGTATACCTGCAATCCTTCAGTCGTACCAGGAGCGGGGAGGCCATCAAGAAAGCCCCTCTTCCACTCTCCGCTAGATCACCATCGCTGAGGACTCGGGCAAGATGTCCGACATGATTCAACAGTCCGTTTATCAAGCTTTCATCGACTAATCACCGGTGATGACCAACACGATGTACAATGCCGTCATCAGTTCCCTGGTGTTGGCGCTAGAAATCGGTCAACCGAATCCCAGTGTCCGACACACGACCCGGGAGAATCTGCTTAACTCCTGTTCGGGTGATTGCCCTGGTGCGGTTCGCGCGGCGTGCCAGCCAATCTGACCTGTTGATTGGCAAGGAAGAATACGTGTCAGGTCCAGAAATCACGATCGCCTAAGTTTCCGATCTTGAGAGAGCTTATCAGCGAATCGGCCGATTTGCTGTAATAAAGAAATCGGCTATAGGCAAGCCGATCACTGTAGCCTTGTAGACAGAAAATAACTAGAGTAATCGATACAAAGCTATGATAACAACACTAGGAACAGATCTAATCAGCAATAGGTGATTTTAATAGCAGAAAGTGAATGAAGCCGAAAACTACCGATTCCTAGCTGGGTAACTGGTGATAAAACTAGAACAACAGGCAAAAACCCTATGATTCTAGTAAATATCGATAACTAGTGAATAAATCTAAACGAAACAACAGCGATACGCCCGAAATTAAAGCTTAGATATTACTCGATAAGCGGAACTTACAGAATCGGTCGGAGATCAAGATGATGCAGCCCTGCCAACCCGCACGAACTCGTGAAAAAGAAAAGTATTGACGAAGTTGTCTGCTTGAAAGTAAGTACGAGGAAAAAGTAGTATGTTGTATTGATTTGTTGATGATTACAGATTTACAAAGGTAGCTATTTATAGCCCCGTACAGATAACTTCTTAACCGACTAGAATTCTATCCCTAATTCAAACAGAAAACGAATATCTACAAGCACGATTCATGCTAGGTTGGTTACTCCACGCTTCATGGGCTGATCTCCCCCTCATCCTTTTATTCCTTTCCAAGCCCATATAGGCCCAACCAGCCCATCCTCCTAATCGGCCGATTCCTTATCGACGAAAGGCAACCGATTAGGACTCCGGCACGTTCGACCCGAAGCGAGACAGAAGTCATCGGCCGGTCTCGCACTGTAGCACCATTCGACCGATTCCCAACTGTGCTTCTCCGATTCCCTCTCTTCTTGGCACCGATTTTACTAGTGACGAAATCTGGCGTCAACACCTGGCCAACGGGGTAGCTCAAGGATATCTGGGGCCAGCGTACGCCCCGCTTATTGTAGCCCCAGTCAGGAGCTTACCAGGCACATCTCACTCGGCTCCTCAACCGATAATGACACAACATGGAGGATATAACACTTCACCACTTTCAATGCCTCCAGGATACAACGGTGCGCCATGCTTTCAATCACAAGCACCGCCTCAACCTGCCCAGATTTCCTTCGTGCAATCATTGCCCTCAAACTCAGTGCCTTGGGGGGCACTAGCAGCGGCAGCTGTCTTGGACAAATCGACCGGTTATGGAGGCTCTCCGATCCAGGCACCGTTCCAATCAGCTATCCGGCTGACGGTCCCACAGTACCAGCCGGCCACATCGGAAATCGGCAGGGGGGCAAATGCTACAGAAGCTCTTAGAAGTACGGTGCTGATGATGTTGTACGATGGGACAGCGGATTCGCTACATCACCAACTGTCAACCGCTCAGCCGGCCACATCGCAGCAAAATCCGCCGCACGCTTTGATCCATCACCTGGTCATCCCGCCGCCGATCCACCAACATGTGCCGATTCCCCAACCAGTTGTTCATCAGCAGCAAGTGGATTGGACAGCAAGGATAGCAGAGGTAATTCAAGATCAATTCAGGTTGAAGCTGAATGTACAAACCTACACGTACAAAATGCCATACCCGCCTACCTACGATCTAATGCCGTTTCCCTATCGGTATAAAGTTCCCGACTTTACCAAGTTTTCGGGACTGGACGACACTTCAACTGTGGAACACGTCAATATGTTCATCATCCAGTGTGGAGAGGCCGCCACACAAGATGCTCTATGGGTGTGTCTGTTCTCGTTGTCACTGTCCGGATCAGCTTTCCAGTGGTTCACTAGCTACCGCCCAAT
>NC_028458.1:30987949-31047964 GCF_000263155.2 Setaria italica | reverse complement strand
CTTGGGCCGACCTGGAGAAGCAATTCCACAAATACTTCTACGCGGGAGTCCACGAGCAGATTTGACCAGCCTCAGGTAGAGGAGCGACGAGCCAGTGACCAATTATGTGCAGAGGTTCAGAGAGGTTAGAAACAAATGCTACACCCTAGTCCTGACCGATACGTAGCTGGCTAATATCGCCTTCCAAGGTCTCCTGCCGCACATCAAATAGAAGTACGCTTCCCAGGACTTTGAGAGCCTAAGTCAGATCGTTCACTGATTGGCCGGTCAAGAAGTACGCCCTTTTGATCAACGGAGAAATTTTTAGAAAAAGGTGGCATACTTGGAGGGATCTGAATCTGAGGAGGAAGCGGAAATCGGCTTAGCAGAATGGGTCAAATGGAAGAAGCGATATCATGTCTTTTCAGGAAGAAAGAGCCAGAAGCATTCGGTTTTGACACGTCCAAGGCCGACAAAATCTTTGACTTACTTCTCCAAGAGGGGCAGATCAAGCTCTCACCTTACCATACCATTCCATCGGCCGACCAACTCAAAAAGATGAAATACTGCAAGTGGCACAATGCTACATCTCACGACACGAACGAGTGCAAAATCTTCCATCAGCAGATACAGTCGGCCATCGAGCAAGGAAGACTCAAACTCGAAATCCCAGCAACGCCAGTAAAGCCGATGAAGATCGATCAGCATCCTTTTCCCACAAATATGGTTGACACGGGAAGGAACGCGCTTCAAACCAAATTGCTGATGTCGGAATCGGCCAAGAGGAGTGGAGCTGTGGACCCCAGAATTTAGGCCACGGTTGCAGATGTTAAAGGGAAGAGATGGATCGACGACAAAGGTGAAGGATCGGAGAGACTGCGTAGACCTATCACCTCACAATTCTTGCTCAGCAAATATCAGCGACAGAAGGAAAGTTCAAGACACCGTGATGAGATGATGCGTCGACTTGAAGATCATTGGCGATGTTCGTTCTTCATCCACTGCTGGGAAAATAACCTCAGGTTGCCGTCGGCCGACAATTGCCCTGAGTGCAGTGGTCCATATCGTGACGACAACCTGTTCAAGAGGTCTCGCTCTAGAGACAGAGGATCAGAGCTGATCAGTAGAAACTGGCGCGACCAAGAGGATCGGCGCCTTTCAGTGCGTAATCGGCTGGGAGGTAGAGTTGACCGGTATGATCGGCCAAGGGGCAGACTTGAACAGTATGATCGGTCGGGGGGCAGGGTTGACCAACACAAGCGACGGGAGGGCAGAGTCAGTGCACACGATCGGCTAGAGGAAATGGCCGATGCCAGGGTGTCAGACGAAAACCCCATAGGACGGGAACCGGATTGGGAACGTGCAAAACCGCCGGCTAAACCGGTGAACCCCAGGTGGTGCCCCGATGGATTGACCAAATCTCAAAAATGAAGGATCCAACGTCTGCGCCAATAAGAACAACAAGAAGAAGAGCAGAGGCAGATGGTGGATAAGAAAGATGATAGGTCTCGAGTCTGGCACCCCAAAAGAAACAATAATGAAGAAGGCGACAATCAGGAATCGGCAGCTAACGTCAGCATGGTTTTTATCTTGCCGATGGAGTTCATGGCTCCCGCCGATCGAGAAGACATGACAAAGATGGAGGAGCAGATGGCGCAATGGCTTTGGAGCCAATGATAGCCATTTTTGAGAAACCAGAAGATGACAAACGACAACATCTCAAGGCCCTATTCCTCAAGGGACACGTCAATGGGTGACCTGTCACCAGGCTACTGGTAGATGGAGGCGCTGCGGTCAACATCATGCCGTATGCCATGTTTCGGAAGCTGGGCAAAAGCGATGAAGATCTGACCAAGATGGACATGATGCCCAAAGACTTCGAAGGCAACATGTCTCCGCGCGGGGCACTCTGCGTCGACCTCACCATCGGCAGGAAGACCCTTCCCACTACTTTCTTTATTATTAATGGTAAAGGGTCCTACAATATGTTGCTCGGTCGCGATTGGATACACGCGAATTGCTGCGTCCCGTCTACAATGCACCAATGCCTCGTACAATGGATCGGCAACAACATCGAGATAGTCACCGTCGATTCTGCCTATAGTGTTGCGGCGGCCGATACACAACAGTGGAGCTGCGAACACGTCAAGTGCATATTCGGTAGAACTTGGGACACCGATTTCCTGAAAGTGTTCGATTTTGGCCTACAGCCGATCCGAGCAGTCCGCTTTGAAGATTCAGATTAAATGGATCAGTTCATCCGAGGAGACGGAAAGCTTGGGCACGGTTTTACATCAGCCGATTCATTGGAGATGGTGGATTTAGGAGATGGTAGCAAGCCAAGGCCGACGTACATTAGTGCTAGCTTAGGTCCCGAGTACAAATGTAAATTGACAAGTTTATTAAAAGAATTTAAGGATTGTTTTGCTTGGGAATACCATGAGCTGCCTGGTCTAGACCGGTCCATTGTCGAACACCAGTTGCCTATAAAACCAGGATATCGGCCATCCTGAAGGGCATTCAATTATTGAGAGAGACCAAAGCCGACGCTGTGGAGATTTTTGGAGATTCCATGCTCATCGTAGACCAGTTAACGGGAAGATCTGAATGTAAAGATGACGTCTCGAGGATTTACTATGAAGATTGTCTCCAACTTTTAAAGGAAAGCAAGTCCGTGGTTATTGAGCATATTCCCACAAACTATAATGAATAGGCCAATAGGCTTGCCCAACACGCGTCCGGGTATCGGCCGATTCAAGGCACCATGACTCTGGAAATCGCGGCCGACGATTGGCGAAAGGAGATCGCCGATTACTTGAAGGATCCATCCAAGAAAGTGGATCGGCGGGTGCGTTTTCAAGGAGTTCGAGGAGTTCATTGCCGATATGGGAATTAAGTTGTTGAATTCTTCTCCATATTACGCTCAAGCTAACGGCCAAGCCGAATCGTCCAATAAGGGGATAATCAAATTGATCAAGAGGAAGATAGAGGAACAACCTAAAAAGTGGCACTTACGTTTGACCGAGGCTTTATGGGCTTACAGGATGGCCTGCCACGGGGCCACTAAAATATCTCCTTATTAGTTGGTATATGGTCATGAGGCGGTATTGCCTTGGGAATTAAGGAAGGGGTCAAGGCGTACATCACTTCAAGATCAGTTGACGGCCGATGACTATTCCCTCCTCATGAAGGGAGAGCTCGACAATTTGGCAGGTCAGCGATTAAGGGCCCTGATCAGCATTGAAGAAAACAAGAAAAGGGTGGCCAGGTGGTATGATAAGAAGGTCAAGGTCAAGCAATTCTCCCAACAAGATTTGGTGTGGAAGTTGGTGCTGCCGATAGGGTCTAAGGATCCCAAGTTCGGTAAATGGTCGCCCACTTGGGAAGGGCCGTATAAAATTGGCCGATGCGCTTCGGGAAACGCATATATACTGGAAATGATCGAAGGAGAGGAGTTCACAAGGGCCTTGAACGGAAGATATTTGAAGAGGTACTATCCTAGTACATGGGTCGATGCATAACTAACAATAGGGTGCATCAAGATGACGTGGCCAACTCCTATTGGCTCATGTTGGTATAGCCGATGCAAGATAAACATCACCTTAAGGACGAAACATTCGATACATATGGGCAATTTATTATTCGGAACAAATAACAGGGTACACGGCCAACACGGTACAAGTCGCCCTTAACACAAAAGTACCAATACACTTATGGACCATGCTTTTTCTTGATCTCCCTCTCAATCCGGCCTAATTCTATCAAGAGGCGGATGCTCTTTTCTTCCAGATCCTCCATGGCAGCCTCAACCTCGACTTGACGAGGGAGTAGGTGGCTCTTGTCGAGAGGTGGCTGAGACGTTCCTGCTGCAGCGTCCTCGATGGTGACTGGGCGAGGGAGTGGATGACTCCTTTCGATTGGCAGCCGCCTGGAGCAGTTGGTGTCGATGTGATCCCAGATCTTCCGGACTTCAGCAGGAATGTGATCCCTTAGTTCTTCGCAATGAGCCCTGATCAAATCTTTGTTCGCTTGCGATAACGGTTCATCGGAGTGCATGATGTCGATCGCCCGTTCCAGTTCAAGACTAAGGCGTCTCGGCTGAAAATCAAGAAACAACCGCTCGGCATCAGATCGATTGAAATACCGAACGGAGAGACAAGGGAAATGCCGTACCTGGTTGACGGAGAAGGAGGAGGAGGAAGAAGACATCTCCGCACCTAGTCTGAAGATATGGAGATTAAACTACCTGAGGAAAAGGGGATGGGCGATGTGAATATCTCCGGAAACGATACGGGACCTCATACTTATAGAAAGAAAGGGGTAAAAGGATGGTAAGACGCGTCCCATCGGAGTAAAAGAGGTAATAAATGAAAAGCCGCCATGAAGGATGGTTCAGCTTTAAATCCACACATCAACGGCCAAAGGACATAAATGTTTACAAAAGCATTCAGTACTTTCACAGTTCACCCGAGGAGGGCATTAGTAGCTACGATCGCTCGTTGCCTAACTTGATCGGCCGAGTCTAAGGTTCTCTGGTCATCATTAGCCGATCCAGGGACTTCTGGCATATGACGATGGATTTTTATTGCTTCGTGGGCCAGGTTCTGCCTCTCCTGCTTCAGCTCCGCAATGACAGACGGGAGGTCTTGAAGTCTCTTCTCTTCGATAGCTATGGCCTTGGTCACTTGCTCCATCTCCTTGGCCAGCTCTATCCTTGGCCGTTTAAGGCAATCTATAGCACCAATGATATCCGGGCGGGAGCTTTCAAGGAAATTGATTCGGTGATGTACATCTTGAGCTCGATGCTTGTAAGAGTCTTCCTTGTCGTGAGCTTTTGCTAGTTTGGCACGATCGGCCATGTGGCGCAAGGCCCTGAACACAGGAACCCGCATTGACTCAATGTATGCGGCGAGTGCCAGAGCTTCTTTTGCCTCTTCGAGAACTCGACCTCTGATTTCTCTAAGGAGTTGCCGAATCGGCGAAGCGTCTTCCACTAATCGGCCGATGTCGTCTTGGAGGAGGGTCCGTATGCTCTCAAGCTTGGCACGGACGTCATCAGGGATCGAGCTCAGTGTAATTTGGCGCGAGGCAACCTCCTCATCATCAGAAAGTGCGACCGCGAAAGAGAAGAGATTGTTATTGGGGGTATCTTGTTCCTACGAAAGAATAAAAAATAATAAATACTAATTAGCCGACGGTAATGGGAAATCGGCCAATTCGGGTGACAAGTCTCTTACCTCTTTGAGGCAGATTTCTTCTGCTTGCGCCAGCGGGAGTGCTACCCTCAGCTTGGGAACTGGTGCAACAGGTTCATCAGAGGAGGAAGATTCGACGATTATTGGTGCTTTGCTCGGGCCGGCCTCCTGGAAAGGTACGAGAAGCAGATTTTTATAAGGGTAATACAAATAATTAAGTCTGACGGCATATGATGACTGCCATACCTCTGCGAGTTGCCTGGCCGATGGCTGTTGGAGTGGTATAATTGATGTGTCCAAGGTAGCCTGCATTAAAATCGGTTAAGTTTTTGATATCAAAAAAATTGAGTTAAAAGATTCTCTACCTCGGTGGGAGGAATTGCTGGCACTCCGATTTCTGCTTGGGGTGTGGCCGATTGCTGCGGGGACTGCACTAGGGCAGTTTGCGCGGCCTGGCAGAAAGAAGAGTTAATATTAGAAGAATACTCAGAAGGATGTGAGTACGAGGTTACCTGAACAGCTTCTACTAGCAATGATGCAGCGGCCACTCTAGCTTCTATAACAGCCTGGGGGTCAACCTCTTCAATGATCGGAAGAGTCGGCGCAGCTAAAGATTTAGCCGATGCCACCGCCGATTGATCGGCCGATTCTATGCGGGCACGCACTCGGCGGCTAGTCTTCTTTGAAGTCTTCTTCGATGACTGTATCGATCGGCCAGTGGTGATGTCATCAATAGTTGGGGCATGATATCTGATGAGTAGGAAGGCTATGTATGGATAGCGATTCTCTATCGGCCTGCCACTCCGGCTGCGTGTGGGAGGAAGTCAACTCTCGGACTATAAAAGAAAATAAGAGTTAGTGGCAAATTTGTAGCATAAAAAGGAAATGGCATTGAAATCGGCTGAGGAAAGAGCAGTACCGCTGCATTCGGGTCAATGTTGTCAGGGTCCAGATTGTTGCTATATCGCGAGAGATGCACAAAAGAGATGTTGTTTCTATTATGCCCACCATAGTTTGAACTGTTGGACAGCAAAAGGTGCCACTATCCAATTGGTCAGATCAATGGTGCTGGAATCGGCCACTCGGTCGCACAGCCGACTGTAATCAAGACCCTTGGTGAGCTCATCTCGAAATTTCGCACGATCGGCAAAGAAGACTTTAATTGGCAGCTGACCTAGGCTGAATTGTCGTGCCACGACTGAAGGATTGTAAAATTCATAAGTTGGCAAATCCTTCTCGGAGAAGAAGTTTGCTGGTAAGATCCCTGGCTTGATCAAGACCTCCGTGAGATCATTGTCAAAAGTCTTGGACGTTGAGTCGTAACAGAACGGAAGCTCAAAAAGTGGTTCAGTCCTCTGCTATGGGTACCAGCTGGTGGTTTCTTCACTAAAGCTGTTGTAAAAACATCTGAAGTATTCGGCTATTTTGGTGGCGGTGAGCTGGCAACCAGGGAAGACTGACGCTGCTTCACCAAAAGATGTGCATCGGCACCGTACGGTGGGGTTTTCCTTTGACTCGATATTAGGGAATGTCATGATCTCTATCCGCTGCTGTGAGATCTTGCTCATATACAGATTAAGCCAGAGGGTGATGAACCACCAGGGGCCACCAGGGTTACCAATCGGCTCTCCCTTTGACAACTTGATGCTGATTTGGTGCATCATGTGGTAGGCCGATCCCAATAAGTGTTTTCCTAATGGAACATTTGCTCCTCTCGACAGGGCTTCGGCCAGGGCTTGTGTGTTGGAGGAAGGGTCGACTGCCCTACCATAGAAAAGATGTTTCTCTAGCCACATCATCAAAAAAACCGTGTATTCTCTATCTTGAATAGTCCCGGTCCTCTTGTTCATGTTGATGTACCCCTTCCACCCGCCGATTCCCTTTGTTTCCAACCGATCGGTCGGCTTGGCCAGATAATTGAAGGGTGTATCGGGAGAGGAGATATCGAGGCCGGTTAGCATCACGACATCGGCCAAAGTTGGGGTCATGGGTCCGTGACCAAAAAGAAACGCATTGAGTGCGTCAGACCATAATAAGAAGCTACTATCACCAAGGGTTCATTCTTTTCCATCTGAGACAAAGATAATTTGATGCATTGGCCGATTTTCTTTTCATCCCATTTAACTCTCTTGGAGTTGGCCATTCTTTGGTACCACTCTTTCCAGCCGGGGGTCTCATTCGGCCAAGATCTAAAGGTGCCTGACCACTGGTCCAAATCCATGGGTGATTGTTTAAACGAAATCCTCTGGGTCTCTAAATTAATCATATCGGTTGGGTCTGGGTTCCCCATAGGTCCTAGGCAGATGAGACCAGGAGCTTCGAAAAGGCGAATAGTAATTTGGTGTCTGACTGCCTAAAAAAGGTAATAAGGGAAGAACTAAGAATGGATCTAAAAAATGCATGGGTGGTAGAAAGAGGAAAAGTTTTGGATGTTCACCTCCGGGATGAAGCTCATTGTCGCCGATGGAGTTGCCGACGGTGCCTTTGTCGCCGTTGGAGCTGCTGCCGCCGCTGATGGAGCTGCCGGTGGAGTCTCTGTTGCTGGAGGAGTTGCTGACGGAGCTGCCATTGAGGAGATGGAGCCGAATGCGGATGAAAGGAGGATCACCGGAGAATGCGGTTGGAAGCCAAAAGGGTGCCGGGAGAAGATGGAAACTGATGCGTCGGGAAGGAAGTTACTGGGCTTGTGAAGGAGAAGCGGCACGGTATGCTGGTATTTAAAGACGGTCTGAGAGAAGTGGTAAAGGCAGGATTTTTACCGCACCGTCTACACAAATTTCGGGGGAGCGGTTGTCTTAGGCGCCCATTTCGAAAAGATTGCAATCATCAGGTAGAAGACCGCGAAACGGAAGGAGATTTTTGCTGCGTTTGTTTCGGAGGAGAAGTTAAAAAAGAATTTCGAAGTAAAAGTCATGTTTTACTCCAAAATTGGGGGGCATGTGTTGACGCCAGATTTTGACACGTATGGGATCAGCATCAAGAGAAGAAAGGATTGGCTGATATGATGGATTAAAAAGGCCACAATTGGGAATCGGCCGATTGGTGCTACAACTGGGAATCGGCCGATTGGCGCTATAGTGTTTTGGCGGACGGAGTTGGTGGAGATCGGCCGATTGGAAGGCTGGAGCGATTGGGCCAATATGGGCTTAAAGTGGGTCAGAGAAAGGAGAGAGAGAAAGATTGGCCCGTGGGAGTACAATAACCAACTCCGATACAAGTTGTGTTTGTAAATATTCATTTTCGTTTAAAATTAGAGACAGATCCTAGTCGGTTAGGAAATTGGTTGTAAAAGGCTATAAATAGCCATCTTTAGAGATTTGTAAACAACACATCAATTAATACAACAATCTACTTTTTCCTCGTACTTTACTTTCAAGTCGGCGACTTCGCCAATACTTTTCTTCATTCATGAGTTCGTACGGGTTGGCAGGTCTGCATCGACACGATCTCCGGCCGATTCTATAAGTTCCGTTTACCGAGTAATATCTAAGCTTTAACTTCGGGCGCATCGTTGTCGTTTCGTTTAGATTTATTCACAAGTTATCGATATTTACTAGAATTATAGGTTTTATCTACTGTTCTAGTTTTATCACCAGTTATCTAGCTTGAGATTTGAACTATCGGCTCTGTTGCTGTTATTTTCATTCATCATTATCGCATAGCCGATTAGATCTATTTCGAGTGTTGCTTTCATAGCTTTGTCTAGTTTACTCTAGTAGTTTTCTTCGCAATCGCTACGTGATTGTCGGCTGTATCATAGCCGATTATCTTTATATAGCAAATCGGCCGATTCGCTGTACGCTTTTCGAGATTGGAACCTTAACCGATCGGAACCCCTGGAATTTGACATATTTTCTTCCTTGCCAATCAATAGGTCAGATTGGCTGGCACGCCGCGCGAACCGCACCAGGGCGATTACCCGAACAAGAGCTAAGTAGATTCTCCCGGATCGTGTGTCCGACGCTGAGGGTCAATCGGCTGACTTTTAGCGCCAACAGTTATACAACTTCCATATTGGCCAAATGTTGAGTTGTTATATAAATTTGATTTTTCACTCTTACCACTTTTTGAATGCTTTTTGGAACCTTTTGAACACTTGAAAAATTTGAAAAGTCCCTAAAGTTTGGCATTTGAACTTTTGAGGTGTTTTCTACCTTCCCAATCTAATTTGATTGTTTTCCACATTTAGCTTCTTGTTTGGCCCTATTTTCCTTCAATTTGTCCTTTTGGTGCTTTTCAAGTTCAATTTGAAATTTGAAAATTTACAAGTGGCAACTTAAGGTTTAGTGATGATTTGAGTGCTTAACACTTTATTAACCCTTGGAAATGTTTACTTAAACTAGGGATGTTACAGCCTACCCTCTTAAAAAGAATCTCGCCCCAAGATTCGGGTGAAGTAAATCTAATGTGGTTGTGCAAGTACCTCCCTGATCAAAAAGAAAACCGTGGAAATGCTTGTTGAGATACTCCTCTGTTTCCCAAGTAGCTTCATCCTCTCTATGGTAGCTCCACTTAATATTGAACATTTTAACTACTTGTCTCCAAGTTTTCTTTTCCTTGCGATCAAGAATCTTGATTGGGAACACCACATAGGAAAGGTCCGGTTCTACCCATACTTCCTCATTTTCGATGATTTCAATCGGAACTCGAACACACTTCTTGAGTTGAGACACGTGGAAGATGTTGTGGATAGCAGAGAGTCTAAGTGGAAGCTTAACTCAATAGGCAACCAGTCCACAAATTTTCTTGATCTCATATGGACCAATATATCGAGGAGCTAACTTTCCTTTTTCTCCGAACCTCTGTACACAATTTGTTGGTAAAACTCGAAGGTATACATGGTCACAAACTTCGAAATGCAGTAATTTTCTCCTCTTGTCAAAATAGCACTTTTGTCTGGATTGGGCAGCTTTATGGTTTTCTCTTATTATCCTTACCTTCTCTTCCACCTCAATCACCAAATCTGGCCCATAGACTTTTTGTTCTCCTGCTTGGGACCAACTTAACAGAGTCCGACACCTGCAACCATATAGGCATTTCCTTTTGTTCGAGATTTGATCTTGAGGTTGAAAAATGAGCGACCTAAACATGCCACGAGAGCTATCCGCAGTGACAATGGCACATAATTCAAGAACGCTCATTTTAATGGCTTTTGCAATGATCTTGGTCTTGAACACCAGTTTTCATCGCCTTATGTCCCTCCTCAGAATGGTGTTGTTGAACGGAAGAATCGGACCCTTTTTGAGATGGCTAGGATGATGCTTGATGAGCATAGGACTCCTAGAAAATATTGGGCCGAAGCCGTTAACATTGCTTGCTATGTTTTCAATCGAATCTTCTTGTGAGCTTTTATGAAGAAAACCTCTTATGAGTTGATGCATCGACGTTCCCCCAAGGTAAGTCATCTAAGAGTGTTTGGATGCAAGTACTTTATTCTTAAGAAAGGCAATTTGGACAAATTTGAGTCTCGGTTCACTGACAGTATCTTTCTTAGTTATGCATCTCATAGTCGTGCTTATCGTGTACTTAACCTTGAAACTAACCGGATTGTGAAAACTTGTGAGATCACTTTCAATGAAACTATGCCTTGCACAACCCCTATGTTTGAAGCTACAGGTGAACATGAAATGGGACAAAGCATTTTTGAAGAAGAGGACAAGCATGCTGATAGTGGTGATGAAGAAGATGATGAAGTGAACCGTGCTCCAGCTGTTGCTCCTGTACCTTCTACTTTGACTACAAGAGTTGATGGCCCTGCCACTACTTCCTGCCATCAACGAGTACCACTACATGATGATGAAGAAGAAGATCAGGGTGATCCAGCTGCTATTGAGGGGGAGGTGACTTCAGAACGAGAGGCTCCATGACACATTCAGCGTAACCATCCTCCACAACAGATGATTGGTAACTTGCATGAGCACACCACTAGGCATA
Source organism: Setaria italica (assembly GCF_000263155.2). Taxonomy (NCBI): domain Eukaryota; kingdom Viridiplantae; phylum Streptophyta; class Magnoliopsida; order Poales; family Poaceae; genus Setaria; species Setaria italica. The sequence continues at coordinate 31,036,856 of NC_028458.1, read as the reverse complement.
GCTCTAGGTAGATTTTACACTTTGCACATTCTGTTTTGGTTGCCTCTTTTGAACCTCAAGATATTGGACATGCTTTATCTGATTCAAACTGGGTCAATGCTATGCATGAGGAGTTAGAAAACTTTGAGAGAAACAGGGTTTGGGTTTTAGTTGAACCACCTCCAAATCGCCACCCTATAGGAACAAAATGGGTTTTCAAAAACAAACAGGGTGAAAATGGCTGGTTGTGAGAAACAAAGCGAGGTTGGTTGCCCAAGGTTTCAGTCAGAAAGAGGGGATAGACTATGAAGAAACCTTTGCCCCTATTGCCCCCATTTGGAAGCGATTAGAATCCTTCTAGCCTTTTCTGTGGCTAAAGGTTTTAAGCTCTTCCAGATGGATGTGAAAAGTGCCTTCCTAAATGGTTTCATAGTGGAGGAAGTGTATGTGAAACAACCCCCTGGTTTTGAGAATCCTAAATATCCTAACCATGTGTTCAAACTCCAAAAAGCTCTCTATGGCCTAAAACAAGCACCCCGAGCATGGTATGCTAGGTTGAAATCCTTTTTGCTTGGGAATGGGTTTGAAATGGGGTCAGTTGATAAAACTCTCTTTCTCCTCAGGCAAGGCAAAGACTTATTGATTGTTCAGATTTACGTGGATGATATTATCTTTGGTGGTTCCTCTCATGCTTTGGTTGCCAAGTTTGCAGATGACATGAGTAGGGAGTTCGAGATGTCGATGATGAGTGAGTTGACCTTCTTCCTCAGGCTACAGATCAAGCAAAGCAAGGAAGGAACCTTCGTGCACCAAGGGAAGTACACAAAGGACATGCTAAGGAAGTTTGACATGGCTGATGCTAAGCCATTGTCCACACCCATGGGGATGACGACGGCACTAGATGTGGATGAAGATGGCGATCCGGTGGACCAGAAGGAGTACCGGAGCATGATCGGCTCCCTCCTCTACTTGATAGTGACGAGGCCGGACATACATTTGGCAGTGTGTCTGTGCGCCCATTTTCAGGCTTTACCGAGGACATCTCACCGTCAGGCAGTGAAGAGAATCATGAGGTATCTTCATTTCACACCTGAATTCGGTTTGTGGTATTCCGCCTCCTCGACACTCACCGTCAGGCAGTGAAGAGAATCATGAGGTATCTTCATTTCACACCTGAATTCGGTTTGTGGTATTCCGCCTCCTCGACACTCACTCTCCGCAGATACTCTAATGCAGACTTTGCTGGGTGTCACTTGGATTGCAAGTCCACCTCTGGCACTTGTCAGTTTCTCGATTCGTCTTTGGTCACTTGGTCTTCCCGCAAATAGTCTAGTGTTGCTCAGTCTACCACCGAAGCTGAGTATGTTGCTGTTGCTAGTTGTTGTTTTTAGTCGCTTTGGATGATTTCCACTTTGAGATACTTTGGTTTGGATTTTACACATGTTCCTCTTCTTTGTGACAGCACGAATGCCATTAGTGTAGCCAAGAACCCTGTTCTCCACTCCAAAACCAAACATATTGATGTGAGATATCATTTTCTGAGAGATCATGTTGAGAGAGGAGATATTGACCTTGGCTATGTTGCTACCCAAAACCAGCTCGCTGATATCTTCATCGAACCCCTAGATCAAGCCACATTTGCTCGTTTGCGAGGGAAGTTGGGTATTTGCTTTCCTTTCTGAGTTGGGTTTTGGTGCTTCTCCTGTATTATATCTGTATAGCCTTTTCTTTTTAGCATCTTTGTTGTATGCTAGTTTGGCTTACATTGCATCTATATCATATTGCATTTGTATCATACTCCACTAGATGAGCTTCTCTTATATGCCCTGACTACTGTCTTATGCTACTTGTGAGCTAGTGCCTTGGTTGTTTACTTAGATGCAATGTGCAGTTATGCTCTTAATGATCTTGTATACATGATGAAAACTACTTTTTGAAATTCAATGCTAAATTCTACTTTATTAACTTGTGTATCACCCATGAGTTGATGCTTAATTTTGATTTACCCTTGTTTGAATGCTAGTTCCACGTTTAGCCTGTGGCTGGAATTCATGTTCTTTTCAATCGGGTGAAAGATCTAGGTATCATTGCAGATGTTTAGCCCATGATGAACCCCTTGGGGAAGCATGGCTTCTTTGTGCCGCAAAGGCGCTTCATGTATTTTGTCTTGTGAATCACGAAAAAGGAAAATGCTGAAAAGAAAAATTCATAAATTCACCAAGTCTTTATGCTTAATTGTTCATATTCTGGCTCGCTTAGTTGTTACAATATGTCTACCAAAAAGAAGTAGGCACTTGGTTTCAACAAGCCTCACATGACTTGTGATGTGTTGTGGGTGTATGCACTGATCTTTTGTCAAGAATGTTTGTTCCTTGTTTGAGCTTTTGATGGCCTAGTTCTTCTTGCTTGGGTATTTTTGGATAAGGTATTTGCTCATGTGGTGATCTTTTAAAACAATGCTAAAACTGGATTTTTGCTTCAGCTCCTTGCTGTGCTCCTTGTAATCCACCAAGCTTATCTCTCTTGTAGTCTTTGAGAGTATACTGTGGTATATCTGAGAAGCTTGGTAGTTTCCGCATTTTCATGGCATGTTTTTTTAGGCTTTCATGCTTGACTTGATGTTTGCATTGCCAACAAGGGGGAGAAATGAAAGTCATATAGACTCTTGGGAGAATTTGGGAGATTTTTTATGCATTGGCTCAGGGGGAGTGCATTTGTTTAGGGGGAGTCTATGTGAGCTTTGTCATGCTCTTGTGCTCTTTTTCCGGTTGCGTTGAGCTGTTTTACCTCTTCTTGAGGAGCCAGATTTGGTTTTTCATGTGATTGGTGTTGAGCCTATTTTCTGCCTCTTCTTGAGGGATCACATGATTTTGTCTCAGTCGTGTAGAGCTGTTGCCCTTATCTTAGGGGACTGAGATTTTCTGTTTTTAGTTTCTTATTTTCTTTTTCAAATACTATGAATGTGTGGTGTGTTGTCAATGCACTCATCAAGGGGGAGATTGAAGACCAATGGTGGTCACCCTTGGATGATGAGTGATTGACAACATTGTGTTAGTTTGATGTTGTTCTTGGCTTGTGATGTGCAGGTGTAGGATGCGGTGTGACGGCCGATGGCGTGTGGTGAAGGTCAAGCGAAAGGTTCATGCCGATGGACCAAGGGCAGTGAAGGATGAACACGAGTAGGCTTGGACCTATGGACCTGAGGAGTCTGGACGGAGTCATGGGCTGCCCACATGGTGCACGGAATGGCAAGAGAACATGACGGTGATGGAGATGGCATCGGTCGAGTCAAGCGTGACGGACGCAAGTCAAGTAGGCGGCTCGGGAGCCGGAAGCAAACGACTTGGAGGCGTCAAAGGCTTGGCGGAGACCGGACACGTGTTGACATCGAGGAGGTCATGTGGCAGCCAAGCGAAGATGGACGGTTTGGGTCGTTTGGGCCTCAAAACCACCGCGCTGGCAAGTTTCCCGGTTTGGGCCTCAAAACCGGGGCCGAGCCCGGTGCGGCCGGAGCTTCGAGAAGGAGGGCATGTGGCATCATCGCGAAGCTTGCGTCGAGGCAAAGCAAAGTCATGAAGGTGGCATGTCCGTCCGATGAGCACACAAAAACTTGGACTAAAATGCCCCTGTGTGGGTAGTTATCTTAGTAGTAGCTACAGGGGTAGTTTAGTATTTTGTCCGTGTCTATAGATAGAGATGGGGGGCTGAAGTGTTTAGCACCTCTTCCACCTCTCTACCACCACCTCTCTCCTAGGTTTCATTTTGGTTTTTCCTTCTCTCACTATTCTCTCCCTAGAGGTCCTTGGATGTTTTGAGTACCGAATTCATGTATTGAACCAAATTTTTGTTGCGAGAATGGAGGCCCTAACCTCCTTATGTCCTCCGAGTGTTGGGGGATGACGGTTTTGTGAAACTCTCGCTTGTGTTCTTCGTGTTCTTGTCTTCTCCCATTTTCCCCTTTCACGTTTTTGTTCGATTCGTGATTTCTGGGGAGTCTTGACTCCAACCGATCATTTGGAAATGAAATAGGACGTGACTGAAGTCTTTCTACCAAAGGAATTCATCTAACTCCTCATGAGTTCATAGATCGGGGCGATTCAAGTCCTAGGGTTGAAAAAGTAGTGTTCTTCACAAGTTTTTTAATTCCCTTTTTTGGCTAATGTTTTTGAGGAGATCTTTTGGGAATATGTTTGTTATGTTGTTGGGAAGCTATGGTTAAAATTTTGTGATTTTTGGATGTCATTTGTTCGAGTTTTGGATTTTTCTTCCACCTTCACGCAGGCTGTTTTGGAATTCCGGAAATCTCCGGACATAATTCCTCCGGAAATTTCTGAAGGTTTCTCCAGAAATTTCCGCACATCCGGAATTTTCCGAAGGTTCCTCCAGATTTTTCCGCACAGAGGTTTGTCTTTCGGAGCTTGTTTGGAGTCCTTCTTGCTTCCGCTACTCTAAAATTGGGTTCCGAGCATAATTCCTAGGTCCATTAGCTTGTGCATAGCTAAGTGGACTTGATTTTGCTAGAAGAGAGGCTTGTGGGTTTTTAGCCGAAGTTCTTGAAGAAAATTTCAATCGGCTCCCATTCACACCATCCTTGGTCGCCTTTCGTGTCCTTCAGTACCTGTTCAAATAACCGATACTAAAGGGTACCCTTTAGTACCGGTTGGGGATATCAACTGGTACTAAAGGGCTTCCCACACTACTGGAGAAATTGCCTCTAGTACCGGTACTAGAGGGGGGTCCTTTAGTACCAGTACTGGCCAATCAGTACTAGAGGTTGGGGATTCCAACCGGTACTAAAGGGCCTGCCACGCCCCGCGCGGGGGCTGCCTCATTAGTACTGGTTGGTATCCCTAACCGGTACTAAGTTTTTTTTCCTTTCTTTTCTTATTTTTTATTTTTTATTCTATATTCGTATTTCGTATTTGTTTCCTTTACGTATACTAGTTCTAATACGCTAAGATATGTAAAGTTCTATTTATCTTTAATATTACATTTGAGATCTTAGAGAGAACCACTTCTGATAATAATTCAAATACATAAGAACAATAAGTACTTAAGTTGATACAGCACTACTTGTCTTAGAGAGAAGTTCAAACACATAAGACAAATGTTACATCCATGCATACTATGGGCTTAGTCTGGATAGCTTAAAAAGATATGGAGCATAATTCATATCTCGAATCTTAAAGTCTAGAACGTCATCAATATAAGTTGGAGCATGAACTAGTGCCCTCTCTAGCGCTTCAGAATGATAATAATTTGGACAACCATAAATCTCAAACAATGGTGTGTCCGTCGCATGAGATGCCTTGTAGAAAGAGACCTTAGTCTGGAGCAAGAAATCTCTAGTGCATGTCGGGTATCCAACGCTGTAACTATATCCCAACCTTTCCACAACTTGCTCAAAATTGCTTCAAAGCTTATTGCCGCAAAGGTTTGATTATACATATCCTAAAAGAAGAGAATAACATTATTATGAAATTTAAAAGATATAACATAATTAAAGATAAAAGGATGATTAGATCCATACCATGTCATGTCAATTCAGATGACATAGTCTCTCAGCAGTCATAATCACACTACTGCTTCCCTCCTCAAGCGCCTTTATTTTAAAATACGAGTAGTCCGGCAGAAAGTAGCCATGATCCTTTAGCTGTTGCAGGCATGCCTCCACAGCGGTCCTTTCGAAAGTTTTCTTCATTGGTGATGCTTGACCCCGTACGTCAATTGCAACCATCAGCTTGGGTTGCCCTAGTGGTGCTCCTCGAATGCGTATTTGAAAAGTGATGTGTACTCTTTTAAGTGGACCAACTACATCGGCTTGCACTCTAGGAGTGGTAGCACCTAGCTCTGTGACAACTCGTTTAAGCCATCTAATACTATTGATAAACTACATTGTATGTAAGTAGAATTAGGAATTATTCATGTGTAGTACAAAACCAATTAGAAGAAGGAAATAACATTACTATGTTTAGAACTGTTCTGTTGCTTCGATCGCCTTTTCATATGACGATACCAGGAGTAGGGAACTGAACTCCTACAGGACGTGCCACCTCGAGGGTAGTAACATTTCTAGATGACATTCCTAGGTTTGAAGTTATCAAATATCCATCAAACTCTAGCTCAAAAACATGTTTAAATAAATAACCATTTGTACTAGTTAAACTTGCAGACCGTTATCATCTCGGCGAGCATTTCTCCACTTGGCGGCACCGTACTTCGCCATAGAAGAGCTCCGATTCTACAAGGAAGGGGACACAGTCTTCCACGACCATTGTCACTCTCCCTCGTAGAATCCAATCTCCTCCTTGATGTGTGTTGCCGCTCGACGAAGAACATGTTTGCCGAGATGAACACGGTATGCAAGTTCAACAAGTATGGATTTTCTATAATTTTCTAGCTATTTTCTAAATATTTCCATTCATGAGAAAAATTAATTCTAAAAAAATAAATGGCATGATTTCAATTTCTAAGTATTTCAATTTCTAATTATTTCAATTTTCTATAATTTCTAGCTAGTCCAACAATTTTCTATAATTTCTAGCTATTCTCTACTATTGCAGAAATAAAAAAAAATAAATGGCATGATGATGTCACGGTGGCCGCGGGCTTACGTGAGCGCGACCTGCGGCCACCGCGAGTCTGCAGGCACGGGTCGGGGCGGCCGATGTCGGAGGCACAGCCGGTCAGTGAGGCGACGACAGTGTCGACAGGAAGGCGTCACCAGGGAGGCATCGGGGCCGACACGGCTGGGGCAGCGTTGGGGTCGATGACGTCAGGGCCAGGGCGCGGATGGGGAGGCGGGGGCGTGTCGGGGTGGCAATGTTGTAGGAGCTGACGTGGGGACACGTCGGGGGCACGACGATGAGGGGTCGCGATGGCGTCGAGGGGCGGTGACGGAGGCGATGAAGGTAGCGGACGGGGGTGGCGGCGGTGGTCCTTGATGGTGGCCACGACGTGCATGAGGAAGATGAAGCAGAGGTTGGAAATGGCTAAGTGTTTACTAGAGCCGAGCACTGAGCGCTTCTTATTCCAGCAGCCACCCTGTAGTACCGGTTCTAATATAAACCCGGTACTAGAGATCCTCTACTACCAGTTGCAAACTACAACCAGTACTAGAGGATCTTCCCGCGCGGGAGATGAAAATGCCTCCCTCTAGTACCCCCTGTTTCAATTTCCCACGCATCTTTTTATTATTTTTTATTTTACAATTGCTATTATATTAATTTATTGCATAGTACATTAAATAACATTCGTAAAAATTGTAAAAACAATTTGGTAGCTTCATTTTTATTAGATATACACTATAAAAATGTTAGATGCGGCCAAATATCAAACATGGTAAAGTTATTAATTTTAACTTAGTAATAGGTTATAATGGTCATAATAGTTATATTAACTTTAAAAATTGAAAACATAGATTTTTTGACCATGCTAAAAATTTTAAGAAAAGTGCTTGTCGTGTTCTTAACATGTTTACCATGACTTAATCATGTTCTTGTTCAATTGTATGTAAATTTATTATTTAAGATTTAATGGTGCTTAAAAAAATTGAAATATTTAATATCCTGGAGCTGAAAGTAGCACTCATCCTCATGGAGCTTGAGCCCCTGATGAGGTGTTTGACTTGTTGTACTGCGCACACGCACATGAACTGGAATTGCAGTGCATGCACAATTTGGTCACATTTGTTGTTGTGCAGAAGATGATTGACATTAATTGTACCTAGGACAGCAAGTCAGCCCATGCTCCACTTAATTCCACTTTCCAATGTGCATGCACTGCAACTCCAGTTCATGTGCGTGTACGTACGTAGTACAACAAGTCAAACATGTTACCATTGTTGGAGGTATGCCCTAGAGTCAATCATAGAGATGATGATATATGATTGTATCCATGACTTGTATTTTGTGTTCATTGAATATCCATTAAAGGCTACTTGAATTGATTTGCAATTATGTGAATTGTATGTGAAACTCTTTACTTGTATGGTTATTCTAAAGTTGTCCCTAGTCGGAGTTCATGTGAGGACACACATGAATATTAGACTAGAACATGTATTAGTTGATGACTATGTTTCACAAGTCATGGACACGGAGATGTCAAACTAATAATGTGGACACATGTGAAGACATGTGCTAGGACTGACCCAACACGAGAAGTAGTTCTCTCTTTACACAACATGTATGCTTTGTCCTTAGACCTGAGATTGTGGCATGTACTCAAGATGTGGATCGACTTCCTTAGGGGCTATCAAACGCTACACCGTAATAGGGTAGTTAAAAAGGTAGCTTTCGGGTTTGTCAAGAAGCATGATGTGAGGCATGGTCAAATCAAGATGGGATTTGCCCCTCTTTGATTGAGAGTGATATCTCTGGGCCCCTCGAGTGATCGGATCCGGAAATGCATGGCCATGCTACGTGAGGTTAAGAGTTAACTCACAAAGGGATTCCGAATCACAGGATCGAGAAAGAGCGGTCAGCTTGAAGCTAGACCAAATATCGTGAGGCAAAAAGAATAGCATGTACGTGATGTCGTGACGGTTCGTCTGATATGATCTTTGTGTGCGTATAGGAGTTGGCACGTCTTGCTAGAGGCCGCTACCGACTATTGGGCCGAGTAGGAGTACTCGGGCCATGTCTATATGTATTCGAACCTATAGGGTCACACACTTAAGGGGCTGGAAGTCCAATTCGAATGTGATCCAACTTGGATCAGGTTTAGAAGTACTAATGGGCCTCGAACCCAGAGGCCCGTCAGGAACCTCTATAAATAGAGGGGTGGGGGCGCCCTAGGGTTTAATCCTTTTGGCCGAACCACAGCTGCCGCGCCTCCCACACCCTCGCCTGTTGCAACTCGCGGACCTAGCAGTCTGGCTTGCGATGCTTCCTCCCTGCACGTGTGGATACCTTGGAGGTGTTGCACATGCAGCACTTGGATGAGCCACGACGAGTCGATGATGAGCCGCGACACGAGGATGACCTCGCTATACATGGACGAGTTGCTAAGGAGCTGCTCGACATCGACGTGATCGACTACGTGTTCGACTACGCTAATCGACTTCGCTGCCCCGATGTGATTCTACATCTTCTGCACCAGTGCGTTGAGTGGTAATCCCATGATCCATATACGGCAGTTTTCCTGGTTTACGCGGTAGAAAAATTTTATTTTGCGCTAGCGTAGCCTACCTCGTATCCCAACAACCATGGGCTCAAGCTCCATGAGGACGAGAGCTACTTTCAGTTCCAGGATATCTAGCCACATGGCGCCACCCAAGCCCACCACTCCCGATGCTGCGAGGAAGCCCAAGAACAAGGTCACCCCGCGTAGGTCGCCTCAACTTCCTTGTCTCCCGCTACTCCCCTGATGTACTACTGAATAGAAGAGACTGCTAACTCCAATCAACATATTCGAAGGGGCTTGGCATCAGCTTGAAGGGGTTGGGAGGGCTTCATAGCTATCATCATGGCCAAATACATAAGATCTATGAACTGCTCTATAAGAAGACACCATTGAACAACTAGCAGTTCGGCCAACCGAGTCTCTTGTAAGCAAAAGAACAGAGCGACAAAATAGGGAAAGAGCAAGAATTCTGACTTATTCATATTCAAAGAAGCTTAATTAACCCCGCTACACCATTGGTCTACTCTAGGACATCAATCAGTAGCTGCAGAATCAAGATGTTGCCTCACAGGGATGGATTGATAGCTTGGCTCATTTTGGATGGTTGTTGGGCTGCTGATAGCTCTCCATCAACTTTGGCATCTACTTCATGCCTCTTCTCTATGAAGGAGAGTCTCTTGGGTTCATCTTGGAGTTTTTCTACTACCACTTGGGCTACCAATTTCCATCATTTTGCCTGTTGGTGACTATGTATGATCACCATGAGAAACTTTCCTTTCTTGCACACAAGGAGCGACGTCCATCAGAACACAAGACAGCTCTTTGTCACAACCACTTGGATCTATTGGGAAGCGGCCATGGTTTCTCTCTTCGCTTGGCGAAATTTCATGCCTTTAGAGGCTGAGGTGTCCATGGTAAGCATACCGCACTCTAGTACTTCATGAGCTCGCCGAGATGAATGCATTTTCTGCCATTCGTTTACATCATTAAACATTGCAGAATGAGTTTTCACATTCCATGTGCAGTTCAAAAAGTGCTTGGCATCAGCTCGAAGGGGCTAGGAGGGCTCGATAGTTGTCATCACGGCCAAATACATAAGATCTATGAACTGATCTATAAGAAGACACCATTGAACCAGCAAGAATAACATTCCTCCTAGCTTTGAAGGTTACCTCTTTCAAGCTTCTGGTCATGCTTCTCCTTGTGCCGACTATTGCCTCCCTATCCTATGATGTGCCCTAAACATGTTTCAAAGATACTACCACATGTGATAAGCTGATTTGCCTTGGAAAGTGGTGGAGGAGTTGGTGAGAGGTCTCGCGGGTCAACCGAGTTCCATGTAAACAAAAGAACAGAGCGAAGAAAAAGAGAAAGAGCAAGAATTCTGACTTATTCACGTTCAAAGAAGCTTATTCCCACTGCACCATTGGTCTACCCTACGACAAATGCCTCAGTCAATAGCTACAGAATCGAGATGTTGCTTCACAGGGATGGATTGATAGCTTGGCTCATTGCAAAAAGAGTTTTCACATTCCATGTGCATTTCAGATTGGTCTTGGCATTAGCTCGAAGGGGTTGGGAGGGCTCCATAGCTGCCATCATGGCCAAATGCATAAGATCTATGAATTGATCTATAAGAAGACACCATTGAACTAGCAAGAATAACATTCCTCCTATCTTTGAAGGTTACCTCTTTCAAGCTTCTGGTTATGCTTCTCCTTGTGCCGACTATTGCCTCCCTGTCCTATGTACTTTAAATGATTTGTTCCATGAGCTACCAAGACTCGTGCCCACAGTGACATGAGTCACATTCTTGTCCCACTCTTTCGTCAACTTCCCGTTGGTCCAACATACAAACTCCTACAAGGAATCTGATGGTATATTATCTAAAGGGAAGACTTGTGTAGATATTATCTAAGCTGAGTAGACAATCAAAGGAGTATACATGGACATCTAAGAGGATGTAACCAAGAGGTGGAATATAACAAGGAGTTTGGCTGATTTGCCTAGGAAAGTGGTGGAGGGGTTGGTCAGAGATCTCGAGTGCGATTTGACATGGTACTTTAACAGCTATGATACAACTGAGACATACATGACATATCATTACAATGCATCACAAGTTTAGAGGAGGGCTATCTTCCAAAGGTCATATTTGTTGTTATGCAAAAGATGATAAATGTAATGTGTTGTGCACTAAACATGTTTCAAAGACACTACCATGTGATAAAAAGCTAATTTGCCTTTGAAAAGTGGTGGAGGAGTTTGTGAGAGGTCTCGAGTGCGATTTGACGTGTTACATTGAAATACGTTGATGGGCCAAATGTTCCTCTATCTCTTCATCATCAAAGTGCTCATAAGTATGATTAGCATCTGCAAACATATATCTTTGCAATCATCTTTTCCTTGATTGAACTGCCAGTGGTTCAATGGTGTCTTCTTATAGATCAGTTCATAGATCTTCTTATAGATCAGTACTCATCCTCATGGAGCTTGAGCCCCTAGAACTACGTACACGCACATGAACTGGAGTTGCAGTACCAGCACATTGGAAAGTGGAATTAAGTGGAGCCTAAGCTGACATTAATTGTACCTAGAACAACAAGTCAGCCCAGGCTCCACTTAATTTCACTTTCCAAGGTGCTCATAGAATCGGAGCTCATCTTGACTAGCACCGTGAGGGGCGGATGGTTGAAAAGCAGATGCTTTAGAATATCCTTACAAAATTTGTGTTGTCTTATCCTTACAAACTTCCTTTGACATTTACTTCCCTCCACTATGGACTGTCCCCAAACATGTTTCAAAGACACTACAACCATGTGATAAGCTGAGTAGACAATCAAAGGGGTATGCATGGACATCTATGAGGATGCAACCAAGAGGTGGAATATAACAAGGAGTTTGGCTGATTTGCCTTGAAAAAGTGGTGGAGAGGTTGGTCAGAGATCTCGAGTGTGATTTGATGTGGTATTTTAACAGCTATGATACAAGTGAGACATACATGACATATCATTACAATGCATCACAAGTTTAGAGGAGGGCTATCTTCCAAAAGTCACATTTGTTGTTGTGCAAAAGATGATAAATGTAATGTGTTGTGCCCTAAACATGTTTCAAAGACACTACCATGTGATAAAAAGTTGATTTGCCTTTGGAAAGTGGTGGAGGAGTTTGTGAGAGGTCTCGAGTGCGATTTGACGTGTTACTTTGAAATACGTTGATGGGCCAAATGTTCCTCCGTCTCTTCATCATCAGAGTGCTCATAAGTATCATTATCATCTACAAACATCTTTGCAATCATTTGCTTAGCTAACTACTATTAGATCATTAAAAACTTCATTTTCATAGGGAAAAAGGAAGCATGCTATACCATCCTATAGTAGTGCACTAGTTTGACCAAAGCAAACGTTGCACTAGTTTCATCATCAGAGTGCTCATAAGTATCATTATCATCTGCAAACATATATCTTCCCCCGCACTCTAGTACTTCATGAGCTCGCTGAGATGAATGCGGTGTGCAAGTTCAGCAAGTACTTCATGTTTGTTGTGCAAGTTTAGAGGAGGGCTATCTTCCAAAGATCACATATAATTTGTTGTGGTGCAAAAGATAATAAACATAATGTGCTCTGCCCTAAACATGTTTCAAAGACTCTACCATGTGATAATAAGCTGATTTGCCTTTCTCCCTTCTTCTTTTCTCCTCCCTCTCTTCCTTCTTCCTTCCCTCCCGCACCTTCATTTTTTCCCTCCACAATCCATTTCCCTCCTATTCTGCATGGCCATGCACTAGTACAGGGTTGTGGCAGCAACTAGTACTAGAGGGTGCCCCCTTTAGTACTGGTTTATGTACCAACCGGAACCGGTAATAAAGGGTGTGTGGAGCATTAGTACCGGTTTGAAGCAGTAACCGGTACTAATGCTCACCCTTTAATACTAGTTGTTGCCCCTAACTGGTACTAAAGGGGTTATCGAGACACCCTCTAGCTAGTATCCTTTGGAACCGGTACTGATGCTAGCATCAATACCAGTTCCAAATGCAATCGATACTATGGCTAGGGATGAAAGGTCATTTTTCTACTAGTGTCCTCTGGCTCGGCTACAGCCTGAACAAATAATCCTGCCTGTCAATGATCAGCAAGTATCTCACGAAAACTCATTGCTGACGTCGGCTTCCTTATTCGATACGCATCATGTCTTTATCAGCTTCCTTTCCTTTTATTGGAAGAATATTCCTTTCCTTATTCCAGGTTTTATGGGATTTATCGGCCAAAATCCAATGTCAACACATAAATCAGAAGATTTCTTGTAGTGAAAGTGAATGCAATATTTTTTGTTGGAATAGCAGATACTACTTGACCATATAATAGTCTTATCATGGAGATATGGGAGAAAAGAATGAATGTCGATAATATTACATTTATTGTTGAAAATATTTCTGTAACACCAAATTGGATCCACCAATATATTCTATGATAAAGTTGTATAAAGCACTCATATCGGGTTAATGAAAGAATGCAATTGAGGTTGAACCATGAAGAAAATATTTGAACCAAGAAGTTCAAATTAGATGACTGATTATGAAATAATGATATGGTGAAATGCAATGGTTCATAAGTCTTTCAAAAGACTAGTAAACTTCCATTATGTTTGAATAATATTCTGCTACTTATCTGGTAAATGGAAACAATGAATGAAATATTATGCAATTAATCGATGGATTTTGAAAATCTACGAGAAGTGATTTCCTCGAAGGAATAAAAATCACAACAAACAAAAATGAATCTCATACCAATGTCTAAGGTTGATAATATTATTGAATGAATATTAGTACTCCCTAGAAGGGCAAATCCTAAAAGGAAATAGAGTCATTTATTGTGATAATCACTTTCTAAATAGAAGAGTTCATAGAAAAGCTCAAGTTAATTTTGAAATGGATCATATAGTCCACTTCTCTCTTCTCTTGCATGAGATAATTCTTTGTTGACCCTCCTTATTGACACACTTTTAGTGCCATTTAACTAGTGTTTTTAGGTATATTCTTATACTAATCCGCGCACATGGCACCTGAAATAACCCCACATTTGCATATGTGTTGTGTTTTGGACCATATTGCAAAATCACAGGGGTTTTTCTATAAGTTGGATTTGGACCCGGACTTTGGATATTGAAAGGCCCAAACACGAACATTGAATTGCAGACCCGCAAGAGGAGCTAAAACTTGCACGGGCCATATTTCCCTCATCCGAACTCCGATTGGGATGAGTTTACAATGAAAATTGCATAGCTGGACGAGATCTACAACTTTCATATGAAGCACTTGGGCAATGGAGGCCAAAACAGGGCAGGCCGATCAGCCTATGGGGGTCTAAGACGATCAGCCTGGCCTGTTTTCAGCTCTGTTTGTTGCCCCCTTTCACCAGGAGGAAGCCCACGACGTTCATAGGGTTATTTTCCAGAAACTTGACCTCCAAAGCACCCCAGCTGACACCGCCTACTATAAATACCAAGGACATCAACAAGGAGGAGGATCCTGACAAGTTTATACCTAGCGCCGCCACAAGATGAAAAACAGGGATTAGATCAGATCACCGCAACGACCAACACCGGCAGGAGTCAGGAGGCACGAAGAAGCCCTCAGGCCAATCAGCCTAGGGTGTTCCTGCACCCCCTCATCGCCATTTTTGGTGACGACGTTCTCTGGAGTCTCCTTCATCCCTTTTTACACTCGGTAAGATGATGGGGTAAAACCTCTATTTATCCCTAGGGTTGTTTGAATCCTATGTAACTGCTACATGCACATTATTCATGGTCTTTGTCATTGGAATGCTTTATTTACATATGTGAAGGGTTCATATGTCCTTAGTAGAGTTTGTGATAATCGTGGTGATTAGCTTAACTCCACGGATGCTTTGATATAGATGTGTGGGTGGAGTTGTTGAGTATCCCTGTGGACAATATGCAGGAGGGAAAGAACCGAGCGAGCATATAACATCTGTGAAGTAGATGCATATTCATGTGAACCCATGTTGCCTGATTTCATTAGTAGATTAGTATAAAGTGACAGCTAGTAATCCACTTGTTCCACGGATTGATAAACCTTGGGAGAATACTTGAAGAGAAAAGCTACAACTGATCCGTGCACTTGCGGTTCACGAGTTGGCGTGCTAACTGCCATCAACATTCTTATAGAACAGTATTATTCTCGAAGAATTTGAAAATTTTTGAAGGTAAGAGTCAATAAATGACTTATGAACACCAACAATCCTGAAGATATAAAAGACCCGAGTGATTGAATTAAGAATGCAATGGCGAATTATATTGTCCTGAATGTACCATACAAGCACCTGTGCATGTATAGTAGTTAGTATTGGTAGCAATTATATATCCTCAAATACCATTGGAGGTATATTAGTTAGGGAAAAAGTGTAATTTATTTCCCTCACCTATTTAATTTATCCACTTAACCCCTAAGCAAAATTTAGGCTCACTTTACTCCCCTGAACCATTTTATTTATCCAATCTACCCCTAATTAGATTTCTCTCTTTTTTCCTCACGTACAAGTTGAGTTTTAATTTCAGATTTTACTAGTTGGCTTATAAAAAGATGCTCTACATTAGAAAAATATATTAGCAATATTTCATGATTACTTTTTTATAGTTTTGCATATCTAGGATCAATTTAGTATTAAATATTCCTAACCTATGAAAATAACCATAAAAAATTCTTAGCATAATTTTTTATCATAACGCATTTGAATTTAAAATTTAACTCATATATGGAGAAAAAAAGAGAAATCTAATTAAGGGGTAAATTGGATCAAATGAAATAGCTCAGATAAGTAAAATGAGTCCAAAAATTTTGTTCAGGGATTAAGACGGACAATCATTATTGAAGAGTAGAATAAGTCATCAATCCTTAAAGATCTAGTTGTTGGTTAGAATTTCCGCCATGCCCACAGCTACGGCACTGTCGTAACATAACAGGAGAGTAAAGCCGAGAAAACACCCCGATTCCACCGTGCTGTTTGGTTGTTACATTTCCGGTTGTTAAAATTAGAGCATGCTCGGGAGACAGCAAAATCAGTGAAGGCATATCCTGATGTGACGTCAGCGTGCGTGGAAGACGAGTAGCGCAGAAAACATTTGGGCGGGAAGAAGTTCCCCTGCCGCGCCCGCCCGCCCGATCAGCCGCCTCATCCCGACGTACGTCGCCGGAGCTACTCCGCCCGCCCGATCAGCCGCCTCATCCCGACGTACGTCGCCGGAGCTACTCCGCCCGCCCGATCAGCCGCCTCATCCCAACGTACGTCGCCGGAGCTACTCCGCCCGCCCTTCCCGGCCACTGGAGCTCCTCCGCCCGCCGGTCCACCTTTGCCCCCCCTCTTGCCACCTCCCGCTCGACAGCGCCGCGTCCCCGCTCACGAGAGGGGCTCGATCGGGCCGCCGCCCGGTTCTACTCCGCCCACGACGACCGCCGCCGGGTTCTACTCCGCCCACGACGACCGCCGCCGGGTTCTACTCCGCCCACGACGACCGCCGCCGGTACCTCCTCCACCGGTCCACCCACAAGGAACTCCGCGGGGACCTCCTCTGCCCTCGACTTCTGCCGCCGGGCCCTCCTCCGTGCGAAGCCCCTTGGCCCAACCTTCCTCCGTCGGGACCTCCAACTCCCCCAAGCTCGCCGCGGGAGCTCCTCCGTCCCAAGCTCGCTGACGAGAGCACTGACCCCGGCCGAGCTCCTGCAAGGTAAGTTTTCATTCTGTTTTTTTCAGTCAATTATTTATGCAATTTATAGATACAATAGATGAATAATTGATTTGTCATGCCATTTATGTCATGCCTACATGAAATGCAATTTGCGTATGCAATTTTATGGTGAATCTAGTCTATACGTGATGGAATTGATGTGCGCAATGTTTAGTTTAGCCTATATGAAAAGCTGCTATTGAATAGGGTATTTGCTGTTATCATAAATTCATAACATATGTTATGTCCTGAGGATGTTTTCCCTTTTGAATAGGTTTTTGGTTTGTCGTGCATTCTAGTTTGTTCTGCAACCTTGTTCTCCCAGATTTGTCGTCTTTAATTCCTGCATGAATAAATTTTTATGTGATGGGTTGTCTTCTCTTGTTCAGTCCATTTTGTGTTTTTAGATCTCCTTACTTATAGTTTATTATAGATGAGTGAAATTTTGGAACAAAATAAGTTTATCTGTTATAATATGCACTAATGCTTTGAAGAATTGCCTCTAGCAAATCTGGGATTGAGTTTCTGGTTTTATCTTATCAGTTCAGTAGGATGGGCATTAATGTCTGTCTATTCAGTTTAGGTGATGATCCAACAGAATTGTTCAATTTCTCAGTACGTTTGAGTGTACTTCAATTGCTGATTTTACAACAATATTGGCTCTCCTGCTTGTCTCAATGCTGTTGCTTTCAAATTGAGAAAAATCAAGCTAAGTCGCTAACTCAAGGAAAGGTAAATTTGTAAGGTATTTCCATGTGAATGACATTTGGCTTGTAGCAGGTATCCTGGTACTAGTTTGTTTCTGCCTAGTTGGAGCATCTTAATTTGATTATTTTTTCTGTCCATGTGAGTTTATGATATATTGAATAAATATTAATTATATGCCTATGTGTTGTGAAATAGGTTTGCCTAAGCATCTGAGCTGAGGATATAATGGTTTTCTACACTAAACCTCCTGCCACTGAACATGGAAGCATAAAGGTAGGACTCTAGCTCTAATAACATGGTAATTTATAGCTCTTCAGTGTAAATATTGTGGTTTGTAGACCTGTTTTAGTTATACTGTAAATATTTCTTAGTTATTCTTAAAACCTTGTGATTTATGTTTAATGCAGAACTACGCTGTAGTGGATTTGAATAAGCAGCCTCAGGAGGTTAGGGAAGAATGGCTGAGATGTCTTGGACGTCTTCGTTATTGGTGCTTTAATACTACCAACAACCGCTTCAAGTTTGGCAGTGAATGCCATAGGTCGGCTATGATTCCAGAGATGGGGAATTTCTTTATTTATCTTCTGTACAGAAGAGAGTGTATGTGTTTGGTTATAGAGGGATCAACACTATACTTGGTTGGTTTCGTCATGTCAAGTGTGGGCGATATAGTAGCATGGGAAATGCAAAACATGGAAAAGGAGGAACATATTCAGTTTATTGAACAAGCCAGAAAAATGAAGGACTGGTATGGAAACTACAGCAAGCCTGAAGAAATTCAGGTTGGTTGGGGCTCTCTTAGGTCAGCATTCCGAGGATTGCAGAAGCATTTTACTGGAGTAGTACCTCGGGCCTCAAATAAGGATGTGTGTAAGTGGTGCGATACTTTTGTGCTCCACTTTCCGGAAGCAGCTCGATTTGACTCGCTGGGATTATGCAGCATTTATCGTAGATTCCTAGTTGGTGGTAGAGTTGGAGAAAAACAGATAGCCAGAGCTCAGCAATGGGCAAAGGAATGCCGAAGTGCACTGCTAGTGTTGACTCCAGTCATCGATGAAACCAAGGACAAGAAAATGGCAGCCAAGAAAAAGGCAGCCAAGAACAAGGCTGACAAGAAAAAGGCAGCCAAGAACAAGGAAGACAAGAAAAAGGCAGCCAAGAACAAGGAAGACAAGCAAAAGGCAGCCAAGAAAAAGGCAGCCAAGAAAAAGGGGGTAGAAATTGTGGATAGCCTGGACTTGGTGTTGAAGAGTTCTCAAAGGAGGACAGAAGAAGAAGTTCAAATTACTATAAAAGATATCAGATTATTTCACAGGCCAGACCCAAACCACATAACTGCACAGTTAGGATCCATGCCGTTTCAATTGCGTGATGGAGAAGTCATGGGTAATTTCCCTGAGGATTCAATAGAAGAAATTGAAAAGATGGAATTCCTGATGAAATCAGTGCATGAGTTTTCCCATGACGACTGTGATTACTTAGATGGTGAATGGATGTGCAAAGGCGTGGATGCAACAAATAAAGTGAGATGCCCATCCTCTCTTTTATTTAGCGTAGGGTCGTTATTTTGTAACTACTATTTATTATCTGTTATTTTTTTCTGAAATAAGTTTGCCCTTCTGATTTTTAGGAATACACTGTCGGTCTTTACAATCTTGGAAATACGTGCTACGTGAATTCTACATTGCAATGTTTACATTCTGTCCCAGAGCTGAAGTCATCACTTATGAGGTTCAACCAGAAAATTCCCTGGAAATATTAATTTTGAAGATGCTTCTTATTTGGTGTTTGATATCCTTCTTTTTTACATGTTCAGCTACCCAGATGCAGCAACAGGCAATGACATTGATCAAGTCTCTCATAATTTGACTCTTGCAACTTCTAATGTGTTTCATGAGCTTGATCAAAGTTTCCAGCCTATTGCACCGACACAGTTCTTGGAGGTCAGCTTACCTTCATTACAATATTGCATTCCAATCTACTGAAGTTTCTCTAAGTTGGGGAGTAGAAGATTTTATTCTGCTGCTGTTCTGTCCTAGTTTTATGTGCCAGATAGAGGGAACCTATTCAAATTTAGATGTGCACTTGCATTTGTCTGTAAAACAGTTGAAAGTCGACCATTAATATACAGAAAAGTATCTAGACTAGTGAGACACCAATAGTTTTGTGATGAAAATAGAGTGCTACTTTGTAACTAATGAATGATGGTTAGACCCTCCTATTAAATCTCATGATAATTCTAATAGCTACTTATTCAAAATCATGAAAATTCTGACAGCTACTTATTGAAGATTATATAAAAATTATAACTAGTACTGTTTCAAAATGTAGGGAATAGTAGCTTACTGTTTCAGGTTATTTTATTTGTCATATTTTTGCTATAAAAAGGCTAGATAATAACCATTATGTTTTTCCAGTATTGTTACCGTATTGATAGTTATAATTAAAAAAAGGTTGAAAGAAATTTACTCAGTTTAGGTAGTCATGATTTGAGCTGATTCAATATGTTATTACTTGTTTTATTAAGCCCTACCTTATTGAATTTGTTTCTTACTTCAGTTGAATGGA
The DNA here is from genome assembly GCF_000263155.2 of Setaria italica. Taxonomy (NCBI): domain Eukaryota; kingdom Viridiplantae; phylum Streptophyta; class Magnoliopsida; order Poales; family Poaceae; genus Setaria; species Setaria italica. Next base: position 31,016,735 of record NC_028458.1, on the reverse strand, counting down.
AGATTTTAGGGGGCCCTGTTGGGGTCACATGACACTGGAATTTCTGTGTTGAACATGTGTATCAGAGTTTGTGGCTTTTGTAGTTTGAAGCATAGCTCCATCATTGATTTGGTTTTCTTGTATTTGATACAATGTTATGATGATAGATTATGTGTTGCTGAGTTCATCTCTAAAAATTCATTTGTATTTGGAAAAATGCAGAAGCCTAAGATCAAATATACCTAACGTCTGTTTCTTTTCTAATTTTGAGCAGATGCTGCATAAAAGTTACCCACAATTTGCCCATCTGCACAATAATGCCTACATGCAACAGGTTCCTTCTAATCAACTACGATTAAAAGGTGAGTTATCTACTGTTGAACTATGTAATGATGTGCCATTTTTTTCCTCAGGATGCAGACGAATGCTGGGATCATCTTGTGAATACACTTTCTAAAACTATCACTACAAAATCAAGGTAAAATGTCCAGTTTCGACTGATGGCACTTCTTGCTTTCGAGTATTCGCTCTTGACGCTGCTATGTTGTCACTGTTTATTTATCTTAATGGACATTTTGTTTTGGTACACTACAAAGTACAGTGGAGCACTCCCAGTATTTTTTATGGCAATGTTATTTACTTAATTCTTTTTTCAATAGTGAATTTACAGCTCCCCCAATAAAGGAGCTTTTTGGGATAGACCTTGTGAACAGGTTCTGTCCCTCTCTCTCTCATTACATTTTTTTTAGATGTATAATAGGTGGTTTGTCATGTTTATTTATACTATTGTCTTGTACAGCAAACAGATAGCTCCAACTTACAACTATGTTTTGTTATCAGCTTGTTTCAGTGCTCAGTCATATATAAAATATTGTTTCATTGTTTATGTTTTGTGTCAAGGACAACAATTTGTTATTTTGTCATGGCAGCAGGTAGATTCAGTGCGCATATCTTAAAAATATGCTTTTTTTAACAAAGATAAACTTGCCTGAGTGCAGCTGTGCTATTTGTTGACGCTTGCTTTTACTTCCAGGGTCCATTGTGCAAAAAGTGGTGAGAATTGTTTGGAAGACGCGGAGTCATTTTATTCGCTGAAATGTCATGTATCTCATGATGTGGACCACATTTATGAGGGACTTAAGCGTGTAAGCAATGCTTTGTTTAATTTACTTACTTATTTTTCAGATCAAATTGATCACTTCTAGTGATGATAGGGTGATCCTTGTTAGTTGTTATGTGGACAGAAATTTGTTGACTTGGCTGCATAGTTGGTAGATTTCACCTTTAATCTACTTGGGCAGTGCTAGCAATTAAACAAAATTTCAACATGACAAGTATTTCCATATTATTGATGTTCATTATGCACCTTATTATCATTCCAGAAAACTATGCACTTTGTTAGGAGTTAGCGTCACACCTTAACTACACTATGTTATCTATGCCCCCAAAATCGTTTGAGATATTTTATAGCATATGCTAATCTAGGTATTATGATCCAGTGACGGCCAAGCAAGGAAATAGAGAAATATGCGTAGGGTCAATCTAAAGATAGCAGATATGAATATTAAAACCAAATTTGCCCATAAAAGGCTTGTTTCTCCCGAAAGAAACTAGAACTAGCACCTGCTTTCCTCCTTTCCCTTCTTAAAAATTGATGAAAGATGCCACCCGTTCAAAGACCCCCAATAATATTTTTTTATTCGACCAAAAAGGGGATCTTATTATTGATATAATGGAGGAGTTGTGCTGTTATATATTGTGTGTGTCTGTGACTTTGTGAGTTTTGAGGGGAAAGGGAAAAACATGTAAGCCTGTCACATTAGCCAGGTTTCCAAAATTTTTGTAAGATGATCAATGCAATCATTCATGTTTTCTGTGTTCAGGGCTTGGAGAGAGAATTCTGGAGACATTCACCAAGATTGGGTCAATCTGCTATTTATACTGGACAGGCAGAAATAGATGAGCTACCCAGGCAAGAACATAAATATTTGTGTTTTATTTATGTACATGGAAATCTATATACATATACACTCCTTGCCTTCAGGTACTTGACAGTGAAATTTGAGCGGTTAATTTGGAAAAAGGAATTAAGCCGAAATGCAAAGATTCCACAAGTATGTTAGTTTCTTTTGCTTGCCTTTTTCTTTAACTACAAATAATTCTGGGTTATAAACGGATTTCAGTCATTTATGAGCCTAGAACCGTGGTTGGGGATATTTAGGTCTGATTTTGCTAAAAGAAATTTTTCTTTGTTAATTCTTTTAATGTCAGAAAGTGGAATACCCTCTGCAATTAGATGTATATAAATTTTGCTCGGATGAACTGAAACAGAAACTCCATGCTCCTCGACAGGTAGCTCTCTTTTGTCTGTTCAGCATGGAGTTGCCAACCTTATTTCTGCAATATTAATTTGGTACGCTCGATTTGCTTGCGCAGATGCTGGGAGATCCAGGAAATGTGGATTCCACATTGAAAACCCACGAGAAAGGTAGCAGCTCAACACAAAGTGAGGTAATGTTTTTTCTACTACCCGGACTAATTCATCAGTAAGAGATGTGAAGAACTAAATGGATAAATTATGTCACATGCTTCATAAGAATTCACCCTCATTTTTGGCACATCTATCCATGTTCATGCAATTAGTGCATTTTGTTCCAGGTGTCAAGCAGTGCCACTGCTGAGGAACCATATAATATGGACATCGATGAAGGTAAGTGATTTCTTTCTGTCCTCATTTAGTAAGCGCTTATGCATTTCAAATCTTCACGTTTAATGATAGCAGTAGTTTTTTCCCTTCTAATCAACTTTTTTTACCCTCTGCCTGAAATGATCAAGGTCACTGCTACCTGCTAGAGTTGTCTAACTAGCTTTAAACTGATTATTTTTCTCGTGTGTTTAATGCAGTCGAGCTTTGTATACCGAAGAAAAAATTGACTGGACTATATGATTTGCATGCTGTATTGACACACAAGGGAAGTGGCGAAGTCGGCCACTATGTTAGCTGGGTTAAACAAGATGATGGTGAGGCCAACTAGCCTTACAGCTCTAAAACGAATTGTTGCATTTTTTTTGTGAACACACTTCACTATTTCCATGGTGCTGAAATATTTCAATTTTGGTTCCCAGGGAAATGGGTCAGGTTCGATGACGTTGACACCAGTATACACACAGAGGAAGACATTTTGGACCTATGTGGTGGAGGTGAGCGCAACAGTCTTAGCGTATGAAATGTACTAATATGGTATGAACCTTTTTTAACAGACCATTGTTTGTTTAAACAGGAGACGATCACATGGCCTACATATGCCTGTACAAAGGTCATATGTCCGAATAAAAGAGTTAGATGTGTCTCTCCGTCGAACTGGCTCCACCCTCCACAGGCATTTCTCATGTTGCAAACGCCACTCTTCTCGTCTGCATGACTTTGTCCTGTTAAAAGTGGATACTGTTGAACTTACATCTCTGCCGCTGGACAACCTCCACCGGGATACAGGATATGTATTTTTCATAGGCAAAACTAGAACGTTTTCATTAAGTATGAAACAAAGACATTAAGTGAGAAGTTTTACCTTCGCAGTGAATCTGACTGACTGGCAGCGTGGTCCGTCCGTGTCTTCTTGAGCATGTCTTCTGCCCAGTTCGTCTTTGCTGTTTGATTTGTTTGTGTTAGCAACATGTGTACTTGTAAGCACCGTACAAGCATCAGAGTGACTCTGGTTGTTGCAGATAAAACTACATGGTTGGGAGACCGACTGCCGAGCTTGTTTAGCTAATCTGTGAGCTACTTCGTTGAGGGTTCTTGGGATCTTAAGAAATTCACAACTCTGATTTTGAGTGGTTGATATAATGTCTGCAACTGAAGGTCGACGTAGATGCCAATGAGCAAGATGGTGTAGCAATTCTGGAGCGTGTAGATCGTAGTGTCCACCATCAGTTGGCAGTCAAAAAGAGGTAGCTGCATTCTTGTAGCTGAAGAGTTTTGGTCACTAGCATTGCAAGCTGAGTAGCGGAGTGTCTCTGCATGAAGAGGATCTATGGCATATATCATTCACCTGGGCTTTGATCATCAAGGCTGGTTGGCCTGTTAGATGAGGATTATGTATGTAGACTCCCATGCGAGCTGGTGTAGGACCAGCGATCTATCGCTCTGAAGGAATTGACGCATCAACATAGCATTGTGTCCCTGCATGGAAAAATTGTTGCTCACCTGCGAGCTGTGGTGTTGCCTCAAGTGTCGTTGGAGTGAGTCCTGCTACATGCGCTACTGACCGCCTTGCAGTAATGCTTGGACAACAAGGTGTACCTGCGAAACAGTCCATACCTTTCGTTTGAATCGCTGTTCATTTCGAGCCTTCCAGAGAATCCAAAGCGTGGTAAAGACCACTCGGAGGTGAGACGCCTGGGCATTGTGCTGAAAGATGGCTGCAATACGAGAGATTACGTGCCATGGCCATCAACTTGTGGAGAGCATCATCAGCTCTCATTGGAGGTGAGGAGGAGAACCAAACTGCCCTGGAGAAAGAACAAGTAAAAAACAGGTGGTGGTCATCTTCACTTACCAAGAACCTGGAGCTCGATTCCTCAATATGCTGAAAGAATCAATGAGCTCTTGCTCCTGTTGGCAGAGCATTTCGCAGTAATCGCCATGCAAATGTCTTGATCCTGGGCTGCAAGCCTGCAACAACTTGTCTTTCCAAACCGCCTTGAGAATGTTGAGTGTATCCTGTGTGAGTGATCTGCTTCACTGAGTTGGTGGAGGCTGTTGAGCTGCAGTGGCTAGGACTCGATAACATCCTTTGAGGTGCAAACTCCTCATGGAGCTTGTGTCCAGCATAGTCGATCTGGTTCATTAGTCAAGGTAACTGGAACCTGCACAACCTGAGGTAAAGCATGTAGACCAAAGAATTGTATGATCTTTTGTGTATCCCATTTTTTTTTGTTGCTAAGCCATAGTCCGAGACAGTGTTAGGCATTGATGTGCCCGAAGGTGGGATAATGAGGTAGTCATGCATGTGGAGCCATAAAAGGCACCAAGGCTCTGTCCAAATATTTGTATTTCCACTACAAATCTCATATGTGCATTTGTCTTCAATGTAACCTTTGATCTTCATAATGGACACCCAGAAGCAAGATTTTTGTGTGGCAGTAGAAGCAGTCCTGGTACTATGAGGGTAGTACTTGGATTTGATCACTGAGGATATATAGAAAGGGTCTTCTTTATTAATAATGCGCCAAGGAGAGTGAATAAGAAGGCTCTTGTTGACTTTTTCTAAATCTCAAATTCCCAGACCACCTTTGTTTTTAGGAGTCAAGCTCTAAGGTGAAGAGGTTTAGATTGATCACCCTCTTGAACACCTGCCCATGAAAATTTCCTAATGATGGCTGTTATTTTTGCTAAGAACTTTTTAGTGATGAAGAGGATGTTAGACATGTAGTAGACAGGAATAGATGTAAATACGGACTTAATGAGGGCTAGGCGAGCAGCATGGGAAAGCTTGTTTGCTTTGATCGTAGTGAGTTTGGTTCTAATTTTTGTAGGATAAACTCATAGGACTTTGTCTTTGTGGTTGATCAGGAGGGGATGCCCCAGATGGATGCGTCAGGCTGAAAGTCCTGGACTGGAAAGATCTGCACAACTGGAGATGTGACTTTTAGTATCGGGTATAGAAACCCAACCGGTACCATTGTATTGATACTAGGGGAACTTTAGTACCAGTTAGAACCAGTTAGAGTATTGATACTAGGGGAACTTTAGTACGAGTTAGAACCAGTTAGAGTTACAGGTACTAAAGGGTGGGAATAGAAGTCCCTTTAGTACCGGTTTTACAACCGGTACCATTATATTGGTACTAAAAGGGGATTTTAGTATCGGGTCAAATAACCGGTACTGATTTGTTTTGCAAAAAAAATAAAGAATTTTTTTGGAACAAATGAGAGGCTCCCACGCACATACGTAATTTGTGTGTGCGCGGTGCGGAGATTCAAACCCACGACCTCGTGTCTCGCACGAGACTCCCTTACCACCACACCTACACATCACATGCGATGATGTAAGGGTTGCTTTCCTTTTAAAGTAACTCATGCGGAACCCTTTATTACCAGGTCATACACCAGGTACTAAAGCCATGAGGACCTTTAGTACCGAGTCATAACACCACCTGATACTAAAAGGTACCTTTTAGTATCAAGTGGTGTTATGACCCGGTACTAAAAGACCTCTGAGGGCTACTAATATTAGCATTAGTATCGAGTTGAAAAGGGACTAGAAGTAACGCGAGGGAAAAATTATCTTTGTAGGAGTGCTGCTTGATTTGATATTGAACCTGTGGGTTTGTATGTTTGCTAAAAAAAAATAGATGTCTTAGACCAATTTGGGGTCTGGCCGGATTGGTTGCAGTCTTGAGAATGGATTTGATGCGTTCTGCCTCACAAACGGAAGCAATGATGGGATCCGACACTGAGAAATGGCTCGGAGCCATAGAATCCGAGATAGAATCCATGCATGACAATCAAGTTTTGAACTTGGTTGATCCGATCGACAATGTGAAACCTATCGATTGTAAATGGGGTTTTAAGGAAAAGACAGACATGGATGGAGATGTTCACGTCTATAAGGCACGATTGGTGACGAAAGGTTTAAAAAAATTTAAGGTGTTGATTATGATGAAATGTTTTCGCCCGTCGCAATGCTAATTTTTTTTTCGGATCCTCCTAGCAATTCCTGCATGTTTCAATTATGAGATATGGCAAATGCATGTCAAAATCGCTTTCCTTAATGGAAACCTAAGTGAGGATGTGTACATAACATAGCCTGAGGGTTTTGTCGATCTAAAAAATAAATGTTGGAAAGATATGCAAATATGAAAAGATATTTATGTATTGAAGCAAGTATCTCGGAGTTGGAATCTTCGTGTTGATGAAGTTGTTGATGTAAAATTTGGACTTCAAGCTTATGCGTTAAATAACATGGAGGATCTGGGAGATTTGCAAGGCTCCAAGTTGGCTCGCGAAAGTGCAAGGCGTGCCAGTTAATTTGATAGGCAATTGATAAGGGAAACAATAAATGCTTGAGCCGACAGGCGCCAAAGCCTTCGAGCTGCAGGCATTTCTTTTAATAAACACCATTAGAGTAAGATTCCCAATGTAATCATAAGATGTAAATAAACAGAGGCATTAATGGCATATGCCATCGGCTATATGAGCCATAAATGCAAGATAAAATAGCAGCCATTAAAAGAGACCTTGTTCACCATGCGCACATCAATTAAGCTGATATATCTAATTAATGTCATGAGATATATATTGGACTTAACCAAGACAGTATGGCTGAGGGCATTAACCTCAATCTGTAAACTTAAGAGACTAGAACATGGTAACAAGGATAACTTGCCTACCGCTTACAAGCCAATTAAACCAGCAGATCTAATCAATATCATGCACTGATAGATTGGACTAAACCAAGGCAGTATGGCTGAGAGGGCATTAACTTCGACTCACTAGCAAACGATAGCAAGGCCTCCTCTATGCAGCCATCGGCTCAATGATGTGATCATGTTACTGAGAGGTATGGATAAGACCCAACCGAGACATTGGTTCTCAACAGTAGCTTTCTGACGATAAGGAATCAAGGGCTAGCAATACAAGGGGCCGGAGTAAAGATATATCGGACCTAGCATATATAGAGTAAGTAAAACATGCAAGGTCTAACCAGCCGATATGATCAGATAACTAGTGAATGCTTAAACAAGGACAAGAGGTTGTTGAAGAAAACTTAACCAGATTTAAGCCGAACTATGAGTGCTCGATAAAACTAAGAGATCGATACGATGCAACTTAATTAAACCAAACAACTCGATAACTGAAAGCATTGTCAATGAAAAATAGAATATTGGATGAAGCCTAGAAAGGTCTATCTGCAATCTAAGTAACTCGATAACTAGCCTTACGCTAAGAGATCAGAATATTGGACAAAGCCTAGAAAGTTCTCATACAGGTCATGTAATGACCGGGTGATGGTACTTACAAGCTTGCTTGAGATCGAAACTGATGCAGCTATGCGCGCAAGAAGAAACTTGCCGGTTTCTACTCTACTCCTACTCGTAGGGTTTGACATCGTGGCGCCAAAAGGTTGTATTGATTGATTGATGATTATTCATGACAAAGCTCATGGGTTTATATTTATACCCTAGAGCAAGCTAAAACCCTAATCGGTTACAATACGAAGCGTTACAATGAATCTAAGAACTACTAAAGATAACTCTCCACACCTTCCCTTATTTTGTAGAGTCGACTTCGCTTTGGATCGGATTCCTCCCGGTCTTCTATCGGCTTCTAGAATCTGGTCGTCCGTGGCTGGCCTTGGTCAACGTTAGTGTTGACGGCTCTTAAGTACCAATTCTAGGCCATCAACTCCTGCATAAATACTGGAAAGATGAACATCAACCTAGTGGTAAGGGTCTATTACTAACCAATTTCCACAAGTGTTGTTGAATATTTGTATGTAGGTCACTTATCCTCAGAAAGAAGGAGGAAACACACCCAAGAGGCAAAGAAACACAACTTCAACCAATCAAGAGGGAGCACACGGATCCATTGGCCCACATCAGGGGGTAAACCGCCCTAACTTGACGCGTGCACCCTGGACCAACTTGAGGGCCCACCAGGCAGCGTCCCAGACAAAGGGTTGCGCGTGAGGTGGTACCCGGGGTTCGGCTGAACCTCTGGTTCTGCCGAAGAAGTGGTGGCCCCCCTCATTCCCATCTTCCACGTGTCGACTCCTGGAGGCGGCTTCCTGAAGGTGGTTATGACCGTTTCGCTGGGGGTTACCACCTCAAGGCCTTGGATGCTGCTAGGTGGCACAAGGAGAGGAGTTTGAGTTGAATATTCCATTGAGATGCTTGGAGCATCTCCACTCTCCCAAGGCACCTCCACTCTATAAATAGAAGGGGGGCTCACTTGAGAACACACCATCCAAGAGAGAATTAGAGCTTCATTACGAAGGCGAAGCCTTGCTTAGCTTGTGCTTAGAATAGGGAGAGAGTGAGGGGGTGTTTGGGAGGAGTGCCAGGGTGTCGGCACTCTGCTCTCTCACCTTCGGCCGAGGACGAACGGATTTGACAGATCTGCTCGTTGGAGTTTGGCGGAGCGGTCGAACTGTGACTTCAGATCTACGGAGCTCGGAGAGTCGACTTGCGAAAGAGGATTTTAGATCTGAAATCCTCGCGTCGAGAGGAACGCGGTGATATATATATATATATATATATATATATATATATATATATGCCAGGTGGAGGTCGGGATTTATTTCTTTTTTCGAATTAATTTCGGATTTAAAAATAATTTCAGAAAATCCTGAAATCATAATTAAATTGTGAAAAATGCTCCGAAAGCTTCGAAAAATTCAGGATAATTCTTGGAGATGATTTGGGACACACGGAACCCAACTAAAAGACTTGGAGCTCCGGAAAGGATTTATAGAAACCTTCAACAATTGGATTAAGCTGAAAGAAACTGAGAATAAATCCTAGAAAAATCTGAAAATTTCTCAGAGGAAACTAAACATCGCCTAAACGCATTTGTAAACCTTTTCACACTCAAAGAATAAGAAATGCAACCAGCATGCAATGCAACACACTTAAACCTATGGTGCATTGAGTTAATTTAAGAAAAAGATTTTAATGCCTAATAAATTCACAGAGAAATCTTAAGGCCTTAAATGAACTCAAACAACTTCTAAAGATATTCTAATTAATTTTTATTAAATTGAAAATGCTGAAAATTAGGGTGTTACAAACCTACCCCCCTTAAAATGAATCTCGTCCTCGAGATTCGGATGGATCTGCAAAAAGCTGAGGAAATTCCTTCTTCAATTCATCCTCTCTTTCCCAAGTTGCCTCATCCTCTGCATGGTGACTCCATTGTACCTTGCACATCTTAATCAACCTGTTCCTAGTAACCCGTGTTAAGGTGTCCAAGATCTTGATGGGATACTCCGTGTAGGTGAGGTCATCCTGAACATCCAATTCCTCCATAGGCAACTGTTCTTCCGGAACTCTGAGACACTTCTTTAACTATGAGACATGAAACACATCATGCACATCTGAGAGCTGATTAGGTAACTCCAATCGATAAGCTACACGTCCCACTTTCTTAAGAATCTTGAAAGGTCCGATGAAGCGAGGTGATAACTTCCCTTTAATCTTGAACCTACGCATGCCCCTGATGGGCGATACTTTCAGATAGACATAGTCACCTTCCTCAAAAGTCAACTCTCTTCTTCTAGTATCAGCATAGCTCTTCTGCCTGGATTGGGCTATCCTTAGGTTCTCTCTCATTATCTGAACCTGTCTTTCTGCTTCCTGGATGATTTCTGGCCCAAACAATTGAGTCTCTCCTGTCTCACTCCAATAGAGAGGGGTTCTGCACTTCCTCCCATATAAAGCTTCAAACGGGGACATCTTGAGACTTGCCTGGTAACTGTTGTTATAAGAGAATTCGGCATAAGGCAAACTCTTATCCCAACTACCTCCATGCTTTAATGCACACGCTCTCAACATATCCTCCAGTATCTGATTTATCCTCTCAGTCTGTCCATCTGTCTGAGGATGATAAGCTGAGCTAAAATTTAACTTTGTACCTAGAGATTCATGTAACTTCTGCCAGAAGCGAGATGTGAACTGAGTACCTCTGTCGGATACTATCTTCTTGGGCACACCATGCAAACACACAATTCTTGACATATACAATTCGGCCAATCTTGCCCCTGAATGGGTAGTCTTCACAGGTATGAAGTGTGCTACCTTCGTCAACCTGTCCACGATCACCCAAATCGAATCATAACCAGCTTGAGTACGAGGCAATCCGACTATAAAATCCATACCAATTTCCTCCCATTTCCATTCAGGCACCTTTAACGGCTGAAGCAATCCAGCTGGCCTCTGGTGTTCAGCTTTGACCCTTTGACATGTGTCACAAAGTGCTACATGGGCAGCTACATCTCTCTTCATTCCAGGCCACCAGTATCTCTGCTTCAGATCCTGATACATCTTGGTACTCCCAGGGTGAATGGAATAAGTTGAATCATGAGCTTCTTTCAGGATCGTCTCCCGAAGATTTCCCACATCTGGTACACAAATCCTCCCCCGAATCCATAAAGTTCCCTGAGCATCCTCAGTGAAATCCGAGGCTTTTCCTTCCTTCACCAACTTCTTAATATCCTTGATTTTTGCATCCTCGAGCTGTCCTTTTCGTATCTCTTGTTCTAGAGTCGACTCCACTTCCATAGTTACTCCTTCAGTATGAGCAACTATACTCAAGTTAAGCTTCTCAAATTCCCTCATCAACTCTTCAGGAAACTGAAATGCTAAGGCCAGATTAGCATGACCCTTCCGACTCAAGGCATCTGCAACCAAATTTGCTTTCCCCGGATGGTAGTGAATTTCCATATCGTAGTCCTTGATCAACTCCAACCAACGATGTTGTCTCAGATTAAGGTCCTTCTGGGTGAAAATGTATTTTAGACTCTTCTGATCGGTGTAGACTCGGCATTTAGTTCCAAGGTGTTGGAGGTATGCCCTAGAGGCAATCATAGAGATGATGATATTCCATTTGTATCCATGATTTGTATATTGTGTTCATTGAATATCCATTAAAGGCTACTTGAATTGATTTGCAATTATGTGAATTGTATGTGAAACTCTTTACTTGTATGGTTATTCTAAAGTTGTCCCTAGTCGGAGTTCATGTGAGGACACACATGAATATTAGACTAGCACATGTATTAGTTGATGACTATGTTTCACAAGTCATGGACATGGAGATGTTGAACTAATAATGTGGACACATGTGGAGACATGTGCTAGGACTGACCCAACACGAGAAGTAGTTCTCTCTTTAAACAACATATACGCTTTGTCCTTAGACCTGAGATTGTCGCATGTATTCTAGATGTGGATCGACCTACTTAGGGGCTATCAAACGCTACGCCGTAACAGGGTAGTTATAAAGGTAGCTTTCGGGTTTGTCAAGAAGCATGCTATGAGACATGGTCAATCAAGATGGGATTTGCCCCTCTCTGATTGAGAGTGATATCTCTGGGCCCCTCGAGTGATCGGATCCGAAAATGCATGGCCATGCTACGTACGGTTAAGAGTTAACCTACAAAGGGATTCCGAATCACAGGATCGAGAAAGAGCGGTCGGCTTGAAGCTAGACCAAATATCGTGAGGCAAAGGGAATAGCATGTATATTATGTTGTGATGGTTCATCTGATATGATCTTCGTGTGCGTATAGGAGTTGGCACGTCTTGCTAGAGGCCGCTACCGACTATTTGGCCGAGTAGGAGTACTCGGGCCATGTCTATACGTATCCGAACCCATAGGGTCACACACTTAAGGGGCTGGAAGCCCAATTCGGATCTGATCCGAGTTGGATTAGGTTTAGGAGTACTAATGGGCCTCGGATCCAAAGGCCCATCAGGAACCTCTATAAATAGAGGGGTGGGGGCGCCCTAGGGTTGACACCTTTTGGCGAAACACACCTGCCGCGCCTCCCACGCCCTCGCCTGTTGCAACTCGCGGATCTAGCAATCCGGCTTGCGACGCTTCCTCCCTGCACGTGTGGATACCTTGGAGGTGTTGCGCCTGCAGCACTTGGACGAGCCATCGACGAGCCGCCGACGAGCCACGACGAGCCGACGATGAGCCGCGGCACCGGAGGCGATCTTGCTGCACGTGGACGAGCTGCTGAGGAGCTGCTGGACGTGATCGACTACGTACGACTACGTGATCGTCTTCACTGCACCGACGCATATCTACATCTTCCGCACAAGTAGTGCGTCGAGTGGTAATCTCGTGATCCTTATACGGCAGTTCTTCCTGGTTATACGCGGTAGAAATTTTGATTTGCGCTAGTGTAGCCTACCTCGTATCCCTACACAAGGACATAATGCCTCCAAATCTTCAAGGCATGCACAACTGCTGCTAACTCCAAATCATGAGTAGGATAATTCTGCTCATGTTTCCTCAACTGTCGGGATGCATAGGCTATAACATGTCCCTCCTGCATGAGAACACAGCCTAGGCCTTGTCGAGAGGCATCACAATAGATATCAAAGTTCTTCTGTAGGTCAGGCATTACCAGCACTGGGGCTGTAGTCAATCTCTTCTTCAACTCTTCAAAGCTGACTCGATAGGCTTCAGTCCATTTGAATTCCCTTCCTTTCTCTAATAATGAAGTAAGAGGTTTTGCTATTTTAGAGAACCCCTCAATGAACTTGCGATAGTATCCCGCAAGTCCGAGGAAACTCCTGACCTCTACGACTGTCTGTGGTGGATTCCACTTCAGAACGTCTCTGACCTTGCTGGGATCCACTGCAATTCCACCATTGGTGATGATATGACCAAGGAAAGAAACCTCCTTTAACCAAAAATCACACTTACTGAACTTGGCGTATAGTTGATGTTCCCTCAACTTCTGAAGCACTAACCTCAGATGTTCCTCATGTTCTTCCTCATTCTTGGAGTAGATCAAGATATCATCAATAAATATCACCACAAACTTATCTAGGTACTCCATAAACACCTTGTTCATCAGATACATGAAATAGGCTGGAGCATTTGTCAGCCCAAATGACATAACTGTATACTCATACAGTCCGTATCTGGTAGTGAAGGCAGTCTTGGGTATGTCCGATGGTCTGATCTTCAGTTGATGATAACCCGATCGCAAGTCAACCTTGGAGAATACCTTATCTCCTCTCATCTGATCAAACAGATCTTCAATGCGGGGCAATGGGTACTTGTTTTTGATGGTTACCTCGTTAAGTGACCTGTAGTCCACACACATCCTCTTCGTGCCATCCTTTTGGGCACAAAGATAACCGGGGCTCCCCATGGTGACGAACTAGGACGAATAAATTGTTTTGCCAATAATTCCTCTATCTATTGCTTTAATTCTCTTAATTTCTCAACAGACATTCTGTATTGACGTTGGGAAATAGGTGCAGTACCAGGGATAAGATCAATAACAAACTCCACTTCTCGGTCTGGTGGCATGTTGGGTAACTCATCTGGGAACACATCTGGGAACTCACATACCACTCTAATTTCTTCAAAGGGAGTAACCTTCACTTGATTAATCACACAATGCGTTGCTGAGGGTGGTGTAGACACATACTCGATTCTTTCCCCTTGTGGACTTGTAAGTAGCACCGATCCTTGAGCACATTGAACATCACCATCAAAAGTGCTCAACCACCCAATTCCAAGGGTGACATCGATGTTGGTCGTTTCCAACACTACAAGGTCAGCTAGAAAATCTACCCCATTTATATTTATGTTGGCTCTTGGGCATATGTGCTTTGCTTTCATCAATTTCCCAAGGGAATCAACTAGCATGGGTTGTCTCAAAGGGACTGTGACTAACCTTTTATTTGCAACATACTGTTTACTAACAAAAGCATGTGATGCACCGGAATCAATGAGAGCTACTGCTGGAGTAGAGTTAACTAGGAATGTTCCAAGCACCACATCTGTAGCACTTCGAGCACTATCAATAGTTATATGGTTCACCTTGCCTTTCTCGTAGTTTGACTGTAGCCAATTTCCTGAAACAGGGACCTGATTGTCATTGCTTAAGAGAGTTTGCACTTGGGCTTTCTTCTTGTTATTCTTACCAAGTAGTTGTAGGAGCTTCTTTGGGCATTGTCCAATCAAATGACCTTCTTTCTTACAACAGAAACAAGCCTTCTTAGTTGGAGTTCTTGGGTCACCTGATATAATTTGGGAAGTCACTGGGGTTGCTGGCCCTGGGGTTTGGAAATTAGGATGGGGCTCCTGAAGCTCGGGTGATTCAAGAGGATACTGCCCAGAATTTCTATATTGATCGACCGGACAATCTTGTGGCCAAGGTTGTTGAATAAGATAAGGACAGCTATTGCTGCTGGATTGTATTTGGGAGTTGAACTTCCTCTTCTTCTCTTGGAGCTCGCGACGCTTATCCTCCACCAGAAGTGCCTTATCAACCAGTTGCTGAAAGTTAGGGAAAGTGTGAGCCACTAGCTGATACTGAATATGTCCATCTAAACCTTCCAGAAAATGATCTTGCTTCTTCTCATCAGTAGCGACCTTTTCTGGTGCATAGCGGGATAGCTGGATGAACTTATCTCGATACTCATTCACAGACATCCCTTCCTGTTTGAGACTGAGAAACTCCTACTTCTTAAGCTTAATCAAACTAGCTGGAATGTGGTGTGCGCTGAAGTTGGTCTTGAACTCCTGCCAAGTGATGGTAGATGAGTCTTCATGGGCACCTATGTAGGAATCCCACCAATCTGCAGTGGGTCCTTCCAATCTTCCTGAAGCATACAGAACCTTCTCCCTGTTATTACACTGTGTGATCTCGAGCTTCTTCTCTACATTCCTGAGCCAATCATCAGCTTGTAAAGGATCCGTTGAGTGAGAGTAGGTAGGAGGTCGATGGCTCATGAACTCTCTGTGCTTGTCCCTAGGATGCACAAGTGGCGTTGGTGGTGTCTGGTTCACTTGAGCTTGCAAACTAGCCACCGAGTTAGCCAGGTTCTGCAACAGCTGAGTGTGGGCGGCAAGGATCTGCTCCATCCCTCCCGATGGTGCTTCGTTCTGCGGAGGATTAGGGTTAGAATTGCTCCTTCGCTGACGAGGTTGTGCTGGTTGATCAACTCCAGATCCAGACCTGGTATTCACCATTTGATGAAAAAGAAAAGAAATGAGACTCAGATATTTGTAGATATAGATGAATCAAGTTGGTAGGGTGATATAAATTCCAGATTACGGCAGACTCTGATTATTCCACTAACACCAGGTTTCTCTCCATCTGTAGATCCAAAAACCACGAAGCCTTTGCAAAGTTAGCCTATGAAATTCTGGTGCTAACCCAACTAGATTCGATATACGTCAAACAGTGCAGCTCTGTCAAACGGTGAGGAGAACACTTTTTTTTTTAGCAGCTCTAGGTTTGGATGGTAGATAGATGGATAGATAGATAAAACATTGTGCTTCATTTAGTTCGATAGAGACAAGATAAAACCCCATCTACAACTCTACTACTAAACTGATGTCATTGTGGTCATCACTCCACAACACATCACAATCATTACAAAGAACCAACTCAAACAAGTTAACACAATGATAAGCATAACAAGCACACTAAACAAGACTGATCAAACGATTCGATTCTAACGTTTCATCACTGATAAGAAGACCTCCTAAGTTTTCTTAAGGATTAGAGGATGCCCTGGTCCTAGAGCTAGAAGAGCCATAGCGAACAATCTTGCGAGGCAAAGGGTCGGCTAGACACTTCTTCATCCAAATCTTCTCCCAACCCCTTTGGTAGGTTCTTATCTCCTTTGGATTTGTTTCCAGGATCTCATTCTTCCTCCTGGTTTCATCTAGATGCACTTGCTCTTCAGTTTGTCCCACTGCTAAATGCTCCTAAGGTTGGTGAGCATGCGAGATTGGTCCATTCTTGTGAGATATCCTCCTTTCTGTAGCCATCTAATGGTAGTACGAAACGAATCTTTGAACAAACAAAAGATTTTAGAGCAAGGTAAGGTAGGAGTAGTAGAGTTCTAAGCAACAAGGATGAGAGAAATCACCAATGGGTGGGAAGTAGTAAGAAGATAGCAAGAATAAAGAAAACATGGCTACTAAAGTATTATAATCCTTAAATTCGACCATTTTCTAACTAGGCTAACGTCCTACAGTCAACACGGCTCTGATACCACTTCTGTCACACCCGGTTTTAAAGGTAAAACCAGATGACTATCATATGTGTGCCAGGATCAAGTTTCACACATACGATGACTTCAGTAAATATCAAATACAGTGTTATAGCGTAAAGAGAGAATTACATAAATTATGTAACCAGAATTGAGATATAAATCTCTAATATAGGCAGCGGATCTCCAAAAACTCCACAGGCAGCTGACTGGGGGACTCGCCTAGAACTCTTCCAAAAACTTTAGTAATCTTCAAAATTCTCCAGGTCTGAGCAGCAATCCGGATGTTGTAGATGCAATATATAAAACACAAGCGTGAGCACATGTCGTACTCAGCAAGAGAGAAATATATATATGACATGCAAGGCTTTATAAGGTGGAAGGCTGATAAGGTTAACTGCGATTAGCACTTTTAGTTGGTCAAATTTTATTCATCATCTAATTACTAGCAAATATAAATTTATACCATCCCGCAATTAATATAGAGCAATGATATACCATAAGCATGAACATAACATATAACACAGGTTGTTTCATCTTCAAGTAAATTAACCATGTGAGGGTCCAGGCCGCTCTTGACCGTGAGCACGGCTGTTATAACAGTTTTACACTCTGCAGAGGTTGTACATCTTTACCCACAAGTCGTGTAAAAGTTCAGGTGAACTTTGGACCCAACCATGCTGTGCAAAAGTAGGCACAATACCACACTTCCGAGGTGTGATTGCATAGGGACGCTACGAGGCCTTTACAAAGACTTCCCTAGTGTGTTCCAGTGCACGAGGTTCCGCGAGTCATGCCCCCCCTTAACACCAGTCCAACACTAGAGTCCTCTAATTAGTTAGCCAAGACCAGAGCCATTTAGTCCTTGTGGCTGTACTGTTTTCCTGGGTGGTCGCTCCATGTTCCGATTAAAATATATGGTCTTGTAATTAAATCAACACTTAGGAACATTGAGTAAATAGATAAATTAACCATGTTGTTTATTTACCAACCCAGTTGAGCAAGCTAAGCATAATCTACCCTCAAGATTAATTAAACAACCCGGCTGCAAGGTATGATCAAGAGAAACTAGGCATTGTCCTTAATAGGAACCCATCATGTTAATGCACGCGATAAATAAATATTGTGAATCAATGCATGTCAATTAGGTATAAACGGGAATGACCAAGGACACTTGCCTTCCTCAAAGCCCTACTGCTGCTCAGAGTCTTCAGTCTTCCTCTTCTTTGGTTTCCTCGAACTACGATTCTTCTATACGCGTCACACAAGCACAAACAAGCAAACAAATACATTTAATTAAAAACAGTACACCAATCATCAAAAATAGTACTTAAAAGCAGTACCAAAGTAATCTACTCGTTAAGACGAACGCGTGAGCGAAAGAATCACTCAAAACGGAGCTAGAACGAAGAAGTTATGAGATAAACAAGGTGGTAGGGACCCAGACGCAATTAACCATAGACGGCAGGGGCTAGCAAGAAAGATTTGCAAGACACACATAAAAGTGCTTGCAAATAACAGAATTTATAGGGTTATATTTGCATAAGATCTCGGGTAGGACTGGACCTTGAGAATTTAACTTTTCCAGGGGCCTTTTTGCAAAACCACAAGACACAAATCTTCCTTTCAGAAAATATCATTTTCCGAGGGCTAAATCGCAAAACCATCATCTTCTTCCTTCGGATGCACACCGATGCGCTTACCAGGAAGTCCTCCTGCCGGCGGCGACGACCAAGCCAGGCGGAGCGCACACCTACGGCGGCGCCGGGCAGAGCGGCACGGTTGGCGGAGTGGTGAGCAGGGCGGCGGCGCTCGCGAGGCAGGCCGGCGGCAGTGCGCTGCAGGGCGCTAGAGCGGAACAGGCAGCCATGCTACGGTACATAACAGTAACGGGAAGAAATAGAGAAAAAAAAGGAAAAGCTGAAAATAAAGTCTGATCTCGCGCATGAATAGCAAAACGGAACGAGATCAACGATACGAACGTAATGGTGCGCTCACCTTCGGCCGAGGACGAACGGATTTGACACATCTGCTCGTTGGAGTTTTGCGGGCGGTCGAACTTTAACTTCAGATCTACGGAGCTCGGAGAGTCAACTTGCAAAAAGGATTTTAGATCTGAAATCCTCGCGTCGAGAGGAACGCGGTGATATATATATATATATGCCAGGTGGAGGTCGGGATTTATTTCTTTTTTTCAAATTAATTTCGGATTTAAAAATAATTTCAGAAAATCCTGAAATCATAATTAAATCGCGAAAAATGCTCCCAAAGCTTCAAAAAATTCAGGATAATTCTTGGAGATGATTTGGGACACACGGAACCCAACTAAAAGACTTGGAGCTCCGGAAAGGATTTATAGAAACCTTCAAAAATTGGATTAAGCTGAAAGAAAATGAGAATAAATCCCAGAAAAATCTGAAAATTTCTCAGAGGAAACTAAACATCGCCTAAACACATTTTTAAACCTTTTCACACTCAAAGAATAAGAAATGCAACCAGCATGCAATGCAACACACTTAAACCTATGGTGCATTGAGTTAATTTAAGAAAAAGATTTTAATGCCTAATAAATTCACAGAGAAATCTTAAGGCCTTAAACGAACTCAAACAACTTCTAAAGATATTCTAATTAATTTTTATTAAATTGAAAATGCTGAAAATTAGGGTGTTACAGAAACTCTTTCTCTAGGAAAACCCCGTTCTAAGCGACAAACACTTTGCCTTCTGATCGGTTGTAGAAATAATATCCCAAAGTTTCCTTTGGATATCCCACAAAAATGCACTTATCCGACTTGGGTGTGATCTTGTCCGACTGAAATCGCTTGACAAACACTTCACATCCCCAAATCTTTAGAAAAGACAAGCTAGGAACCTTTCCAGTCCATATCTCATATGGTGTCTTAACTACGGATTTAGATGGTACCCTATTAAGTGTTAAAGCTGCTGTTTCTAGAGCGTATCCCCAAAATGACAATGGTAGGTCCGACTGGCTCATCATTGATCGAACCGTGTCTAACAAAGTTCGATTACGTCGCTCGGACACACCGTTTCTCTGAGGTGTTCCAGGCGGCGTAAGTTGTGGAACAATTCCGCAACTCTTTAGATGATTGCTAAACTCGTGGCTCAAATACTCGCCTCCACGATCAGATCGTAAGGCCTTAATTTTTTTGCCATGCTAATTTTCAACTTCATTCTGAAATTCCTTGAACTTTTCAAAGGTTTCAGACTTGTGCCTCATCAAGTAGACGTAGCCATATCTACTAAAATCATCAGTGAAAGTTATGAAGTATTGGAATCCTCCTCTAGCCGTCGTGCTCATTGGTCCGCATACATCACTATGTACGAGTTCCAACAAGTCTACTGCTCTCTCAGGAAATCCTGTGAAAGGCGTCTTGGTCATTTTGCCTAGCAAGCAAGCCTCACATGTCTCGTATGATTCAAAATCAAACGAAGTTAGAAGTCCATCAGAATGGAGCTTCTTCATGCGCTTTTCACTTATATGACCCAAACGACAATGCCACAAGTAGGTAGGACTCAAATCATTAGGCCGAGGCCTTTTAGCACTTACATTACAGACAGGTGAACCATCAAGATTTAAAACAAATAATCCATTCACAATGGGTGCAAAAGCCATAAACATATTATTCTTAGAGATCACACAACCATTGTTTTCACTCGCAAATGAATAACCATCCTTCATCAAGCATGAAGGAGACAAAATGTTTCGACTTAAACTAGGAACAAAATAACAATTATTCAACTCCATAATAAATCCTGACGGGAGGTGGAGTTGCATCGTCCCGACGGTCAACGCAGCAACTCTTGCATTATTGCCCACGCGGAAATCAACTTCTCCTCTTTCCACGCTTCTACTTCTTATCATTCCCTGCATCGAATTGCAAATATGAGCAACCGATCCGGTATCAAATACCCAAGAATTAATAATTGTATCAGCGAGAAATATGTTGTTTATAACATTAACAACAAGCGTACCTGAGGTAGAAGTACTCTTACTTCCGCTATTCTTCAAGGAAGCTAGGTACTGCTTGCAGTTTCTCTTCCAGTGACCAAGTTCATGACAGAAAAAGCACTCTTTGTCTGGAGCAGGTCCAGGTCCAGCTTTAACCTTGGGCGCTGGGTTTGGCTTGGACGTTCCAGCCTTGCCCTTCTTCTTCCAAGAATTGTCCTTCTTCTTAAAGCTAGGCTTGTTCTGTATAGCCATCACATGGCTGGTACTAGCGCTTTTCTTGATGTCAGCCTCTATTGTTTTAAGCATGCCACCCAGCTCATTCAGACCCTTCTCCATCCCATGGATATGGTAGTTCGAGATGAAGTTCCCATAGCTAGGCGGAAGAGACGAAATAAATGAAATCAGTGGCCAACTCTTGGCCCAGTGGGAAGCCTAGCTTCTCCAACCGTTGAGTGTAACCAACCATCTTGATTACGTGTGGTCCTACTGCTGCGCCTTCTGCTAGCTTGCTCTCAACAAAGGCCTTAGACACATTGAACCTTTCAGACCTGGCCTGTGTTTGGAACATGTCTCTAAGTGCCACGATCATATCGTGCGCCTCATGGTTTGTTTCGAACTACATCTGCATCTCGGGTTCCATGCAAGCAAGCATAAGGCAGCTTACTTCGAGGTTAGCATCATATGCTTTCTTGTAAGCATTCTTAGCAGCAGCGGGTGCACCATCAGCAGGTTCTTCTGGTAGTGGGTTGTCTATAACATCTTCCTTTTTCTCAGCCCTGAGAACAATTCTCAGGTTACGGATCCAATCCGAGTAATTTGTTCCATTCAACTTGTCCTTCTCAAGGACCGAACGCAAAGCAAACGGTGTAGTGCTGCTAGGTGCCATTTAATCTACAACAAAGTAATGCAAAATACACTAAGACAAACGTATCCATGATAGAGCAAATCACATTAAACTATTTTAACAGAATCTACTCCCACTAAAATCAATATCCCTCTATTGAAACTTAGTGATTCAGGATCCACAACTAACAAGTCCATTAGTGAGCTTTAGCATCACCGCTAGCAAACAAGGTAGATCGGTAAGCAACTTTTGCTAATCATATCACATATGACTCCTGTTGTTGGGTGACATCTCCATGTCTCGGCGCCCAACCTTTATGCCCCAAGGTCCTTAACCGTTAAGATAACCTTGTTAAGCAAACCAACCCTTATGTGTGTAAGTGTCCGACACAAACCCGTCTAGTCAAGGAAAACTAGTGGCACCCTAATTTCATAGACCCACCACTAATTGTACAAGACATGGGACGGTGCAAGTTTTAGTTGGGAGGGCATACTAACTTAAACTTTGTGAGGGATCGTTCTACTTCTAACATCACATCATGCAGAAAGTAAAACATAAACAGAATAGCATTCACACAGTTGTGACACAGTATGGCCCATTTTCATATGGTGATCTCCATCTCCATAGAACCTGTTCACCATGGTGATCTCCATCTCCATGTTCCATGTGCGCCATCCTCCTGGTGATGAGTCCTCCAAGAACTAGAACATGCTATTACGCCTAATAGCTAGTAAAGAATCTAGTAATGAAGATTACATAGTTGCTTGGATCATCACAGATTGGTACGCAGACCATTAAATACAATAAAGTGACAACTTAAGCTGGTTTAAGTGCGCCTAATCGCCTTTAGAACGGCAATTATCCGAGACGCACCTAAAACAGCGTAAGTCCGGTAGTCCGTCGAGTGTCCCTTGGACTTCTCGAAGGATCCACGGCGTGTCTCATAACCATACATCAGGAAAATATCCGTGATGGGATAATATCAACAAACATTACATTTTTTTACATACATAAGTAAGAGGTACGAGTTATTACAAGACATAAGTTGAGGTAACCTTAGTGATGCAGTGTCAGACAAGCTCTAAGATTAAACATAAATAATTCAGGAGAAGGTGCGGCGATAAACAGTTTTCTAGAGTATTGAGAGACTCAGGTCAACACTCTAGATCTTCGGGGTCTCCTCCTCGGTAGCTTCCTGCGGAGCTTCTGAAAGATAACCACAAGGGGAAAACCCTGAGTACGGGGTACTCAGCAAGTCTTACCCGACTAACCAATATAATAGTTTTTCTTTGGAATGCATGTCAGCCTTTGGGTGTGCTTGGTTGACACCATTTTGCCGAAAAAGCTTACTACGAGTGAGGCCTTAGTTTTATCTTTTATTTTAGTTAAGTCATTACCTAACCATGCTAGGTGGTAACATGAGTAAAACAATCATAGCTGTTAAATCATACAGTACTTGGCAACAGAAGATTTTATATCGCATGAGTTCATACTACGAAGCTTAACAGCGATCAAGTGCATTCGTAACCGAGAATTGCGGCGATCCGGATCAATTTACATCCTGCAGGAGAGTACCCTGATCACCAGCATTATACGACTGTCCAGGTCGTACTAACAACCTCTCGATTAGCAAAGTCAACGATTAGGAATACAACTACCCGGACCCAGGGATGCACCCCCACATGGGACCCCACGTCTGGCCTGATCTCCATGTGAGTTTCAGGCTACACCCCTGCCAATCTCCAGCACGTCAAATGCGGGTACGAAGCATTCCTGATCATAGAATTTACTAATCTACTGGGCTTTACTGGTCCCATACCCAGTAAGTGATCAGAGGTTATCACTTGATCAATGGTTAAGACACGGATCGGTCCTTAACCAGATTAATCTAGCAGACAGAACTACATCTCTAGCTTCTGTCTGGTTCCATGTTCCAAACTATCTTTTATAAGCAACATGTATGACTTAAGTGTTTGCCTTAAGGTTGGTAAACCAAACATGTAAGCAAGTAAGCAATTCTAGACTTGGGTAGTTTCTAGGATTTGAACAAGTGGCAAAGATGTCCTTAATTCAAGGCATGATTATACACAAGAATAGGTTTCATTCAACTCCTAGACTTAGTGCATACAATAAACAAATAACCTATATCTAGTTACATGAAATAACGACTCTAAAATAGATAGGTATAAATGCACCGGGGCTTGCCTTGATCGTTAAAAAGATTAGTAGATGCCGACGGATTTGCTTCACAGGGGATAAATTCAAACACTTCGTTGGACTCCAAGGGTCCTTCTGAAAATTCCCAGTAATCTTCTTCCGGTGCTTCTGAATCTACGGCATATACATGCAGGGGTTAGAATGCAAACTTTTTGAATAACAGACTATACAACTTTCCTTCATGATAAAGTTGCAAGCCAACAAGGACTATACGACTTATCATGATAAAATTGTAAGCCAACACACAAAAATCTAAAAAGATTAACCTATACTTTTTATTTTCCTTATTTAACCCTTCCTATAGCTTTTCTTTTAATTTTTGAAAAAGTGGTAATTATTTTCTAACTTGAAAATCTAATTTCTTATGGGTTAAGGATTATTTGTGATTGATAAAGCATTATTCATATTTTATACATTTTATAAATATTAAGTATTTATTTAATTACCTTAAAAGGCAGGCATTAAATAAATACCCAAATTTTTATTATTTTCCTAGGGTGTAAAAATTTTAATGCATAAAGGAAAATAAAACAAGCCTAACAAAATTGGTTTCACTAATTTTGGACACTCCTACAAATTTCTGTGATTAAAATGGTGTAAAACGAATTTAAACGGATTATTTTGCTAAAGAAATCTAACTTTTCCCGAAAATTCCCCCGGAAAAACTTTTCTTACTCAACTCCTTTCTACCCTCTCTCACGAACCCCTGGACCCCACGGCGCGGACCCCACCTTCCTATTCATCTATACCCGCCGGCCCTATTCCTCCTTCCGACGGGCCCCGCGGGCCGATTTCCCCTTCTCTCTCTTCTGGTAGCCCAGCATCGGCCCACGGCCCCTTTTCCTTTTTCTTCCTTTACCACGCGACGCCGGCCTGCGTCGCTGCGCGCGCGACTCCCTGGGCTTCCGCAACGCCGGCCCACGAACCGCACCTGCCTCCTTCTTTTTCGGCCAAACCGCACGCGCGCTACACTTGGGCCTTTAACGCGTCGCGGCCCAGCACCGACTGCACCGCCTCGGCCTGCTCCTTCTCCCCCTCTTCTCTCTGACACGCGGGCCCGAGCGCACAACGCTTCTTCTACCTCCCGCCAAAACGCCCGTGACAGGGGGCGGCGCGGCTCGCTGGCCAGCGCCCTCCCGGCGGCGGGACTAGGTTGCTACCCCAACCCTAGACCTACACGACCCCGTGCGCGGCAACAGCTTCCCCGGAGATGGCCGGAGCCATCCCCTCCACGGCGACGGGCGGCAACTCCCTTGGCCGGCCGTGGTTACTCGCGACAACCGCTTAACCGACTCAAACGACTACTTGTACTCCATCCTGGGACCCTAAGGACTCGATCACAACTACACAAGAGGGAAGAAAAGTAGCGCGAGGTGGTTCTCACCGTGAGCGGGCGGCGCGGCGACGGCGGACAGAAGCGGCGGCGGTTCAAGGTATGACGGCGAAGAAGCTGGGCAACAAGTTGGTAAGGTTGCTGGTGGGGTGTAGGCGGAGGTGTGGACGGAAGGAATCGACGGGAGCTGCGGTGTGACGGTGGAATTTTTGCTTGGCGGCGGTGCTCGGGCAGAGGAGAGCGGGCGGCGGTAAAAAAGGAGATGGTGAAACGGCGGCGCGGGAGCGGTAGATATTCAAGTGTTTCACCGCGCGCATGGGCGACACCGTGGCCTACCCGTAGGCTTATGTGGTGAGGAGGTGGCCTAGCTAGACGCGCTGGCAAGCGACCGACGACGGCGGCGGCGACACGTCTTGCAGCTCTGTCATCGTTCTTCTGGCGCCCGTGATCTTCAGAAGCAACTAACGGTTGATCCTCAATCCGACGGCCTCTCGTGCTTTAACAGAACCTGAAGATAAACTCAAGCTTGCCATCTTTTATTTTGGCGTCGGTTTGAGATAAACACCGAATTTGATGGAATTTGGATTTGTTTTCTCAAGTTCTTCTGAATTGCAACCGAAACCTTCATTCAGTTTCGTCAGTCGTCGTCAGTGTCATGGAGCTCACTTAATGACTCGATTTCATGATCAAATCCTTCTGTCCTCAGTCCAACTTCACCTCAAACATGCTCTATATTGTCCCATTGTTCCATTTTGCTCATGAACGAGTACCTCTTTTGATTTAAATAGCTCTGAATTCAAGCTCCAAGTTATTGCCTTGCTGCTGTCCAAACTTAGAAAAATTCAGAGTTTCAGTAAATTTGTGAATTTGTGCTGACTTTGAGCTGGAATTTGACTCCCTTCCTTTTACTGTTCCTAGCCAAAAACACATGATTATTGTAGTCCAAAGTCTATATTTCAACATGGTATAGTTGTTCTGGTGCACTTAGTTGCAAAATTTTCCAGAAATGAATTTTGAAAACAGACTCTGCTGCTGTTTTCTGGACTGCTGTTTTTCGGACGGTGAACAGTAAACGGCAGTTTCTCCTTTTCTTTTTCTTTCTCTGATTCTTTTATAATATTTGGCACCAATTTAGCTCCAAATTTTTGATCCCTCAATTCCAAATAATCTCATACTTGCTTTCCACATGTTGGACAAATTTTTCTGAATTTCAAATTTGAAATTCAAATTTCGGTCAAAATTTGGCCGAATTTGATCTTTTTGCCATTTTTCTTTCTTTTTCTTTTGGATTTCTTTCTGAATTTTTCATGGTCACTATATCACTTCAAATGGCACTTATTACACAAAACAGATTTAGTCGTCCTAACGTTCCAAACTTCGGATGCCCAAAACTCCATCTTCCAAGCCGAATTTGGGAAATCTAATTTCACCGAAAACGGCAAAGCCTTGAATTTCATGTGTAACTTTTTCTTTAGATCAATTTTCATATAAAATTCGCCCCGATCCGAGATCGTACCGAAAAGTTACGGCTGATTTATCGAAGCATACGCAAACGGCAAAAATCCCGACCCCGGCGGTAGATCTCATCTACTATTGCACATCAAATGCACCTGGCGTATGATCCTGGATTTTGATTCAACCAATCATATTGATCTTCGCTCACTGCAACTGGATTTACGTGTATCACTTAACTCCGATGGCGGAAACCGACCGGTAGGAGTATGTCGTTACACTACCATTGCAGCAAGGGCACGAAACCAGGACGTAGATCAAACGGAAAACTCGCATATCTCCATATGCACACATCCCGAATCCAAAACTAAGCAGCTACGGCTCTTGATACCACTGTTGGGTTACGAGGTAGGCTACGCTAGCGAAAATCAAAATTTCTACCGCGTAAAACTAGGAAGAACTGCCGTATAAGGATCACGGGATTACCACTCGACGCACTACTGGTGCGGAAGATGTAGATATGCGTCGATGCAGTGAAGACGATCACGTAGTCGTACGTAGTCGATCACGTCAACGTCCAGCAGCTCCTCAGCAGCTCGTCCACGTGCAGAAAGATCGCCCCCAGTGCCGCGGCTCGTCGTCGGCTCGTCGTCGGCTCGTCGTGGCTCGTCGGCGGCTCGTCCAAGTGCTGCAAGCGCAACACCTCCAAGGTATCCACACGTGCAGGGAGGAAGCGTCGCAAGCTGGACTGCTAGATCCGCGAGTTGCAACAGGCGAGGGCGTGGGAGGCGCGGCAGGTGTGTTTCACCAAAAGATGTAAACCCTAGGGCGCCCCCACCCCTCTATTTATAGAGGTTCTTGTTGGAGGTATGCCCTAGAGGCAATCATAGAGATGATGATATTCCATTTGTATCCATGATTTGTATATTGTGTTCATTGAATATCCATTAAAGGCTACTTGAATTGATTTGCAATTATGTGAATTGTATGTGAAACTCTTTACTTGTATGGTTATTCTAAAGTTGTCCCTAGTCGGAGTTCATGTGAGGACACACATGAATATTAGACTAGCACATGTATTAGTTGATGACTATGTTTCACAAGTCATGGATATGGAGATGTTGAACTAATAATGTGGACACATGTGGAGACATGTGTTAGGACTGACCCAACATGAGAAGTAGTTCTCTCTTCAAACAACATATACGCTTTGTCCTTAGACCTGAGATTGTCGCATGTATTCTAGATGTGGATCGACCTACTTAGGGGCTATCAAACGCTACGCCGTAACAGGGTAGTTATAAAGGTAGCTTTCGGGTTTGTCAAGAAGCATGCTATGAGACATGGTCAATCAAGATGGGATTTGCCCCTCTCTGATTGAGAGTGATATCTCTGGGCCCCTCGAGTGATTGGATCCGAAAATGCATGGCCATGCTACGTACGGTTAAGAGTTAACCTACAAAGGGATTCCGAATCACAGGATCGAGAAAGAGCGGTCGGCTTGAAGCTAGACCAAATATCGTGAGGCAAAGGGAATAGCATGTATATTATGTTGTGATGGTTCGTCTGATATGATCTTCGTATGCGTATAGGAGTTGGCACGTCTTGCTAGAGGCCGCTACCGACTATTGGGCCGAGTAGGAGTACTCGGGCCATGTCTATACGTATCCGAACCCATAGGGTCACACACTTAAGGGGCTGGAAGCCCAATTCGGATCTGATCCGAGTTGGATTAGGTTTAGGAGTACTAATGGGCCTCGGATCCAGAGGCCCGTCAGGAACCCCTATAAATAGAGGGGTGGGGGCGCCCTAGGGTTTACACCTTTTTGGCGAAACACACCTGCCGTGCCTCCCACGCCCTCGCCTGTTGCAACTCGCGGATCTAGCAATCCGGCTTGCGACGCTTCCTCCCTGCACGTGTGGATACCTTGGAGGTGTTGCGCCTGCAGCACTTGGACGAGCCGCCGACGAGCCACGACGAGCCGACGACGAGCCGCGGTACCGGAGACGATCTTGCTGTGCACGTGGACGAGCTGCTGAGGAGCTGCTGCACGTGATCGACTACGTACGACTACGTGATCGTCTTCACTGCACCGACGCATATCTACATCTTCCGCACCAGTAGTGCGTCGAGTGGTAATCCCGTGATCCTTATACGGCAGTTCTTCCTGGTTATACGCGGTAGAAAATTTTGATTTGCGCTAGCGTAGCCTACCTCGTATCCCAACAGTTCT
>NC_028458.1:30950060-30987849 GCF_000263155.2 Setaria italica | reverse complement strand
TAGTACTTCTAAACCTAATCCACTCGGATCAGATCGGAATGGGCTTCCAGCCCCTTAAGTGTGTGACCCTTTGGGTTGGGATGCTAGATCAACTACGTCCGACTACGTGATCGTCTTCACTGCATCGACGCATATCTACATCTTCCGCACCAGTAGTACGTCGAGTGGTAATCCCGTGATCCTTATACAGCAGTTCTTCCTGGTTATACGCGGTAGAATTTTGAATTGCGCTAGTGTAGCCTACCTCGTATCCCGACAGTGGTATCAAGAGCCGTAGCTGCTTAGTTTTGGATTTGGGATGTGTGCATATGGAGATATGCGAGTTTTCCGTTTGATCCATGTCCTGGTTTCGTGCCCTTGCTGCAATGGTAGTGTAACGACATACTCCTACCGGTCGGTTTCCGCCATCGGAGTTAAGTGATACACGTAAATCCAGTTGCAGTGAGCGAAGATCCATATGATTGGTCGAATCAAAATACAGGGTCATACGCCAGGCGCATTAGATGTGCAATAGTAGATGGGATCTACTGCCGGGGTCGGGATTTTTGCCGTATGCGTATGCTTTGGTAAATCAGCCGTAACTTTTCGGTACGATCTCGGATCGGGGCGAATTTTATATGAAAATTGATCTACAGAAAAAGTTACACATGAAATTCAACCGCTTCACCGTTTTCGGCGAAATTAGATTTCCCAAATTCGGCTTGGAAGATGGAGTTTCGGGCCTCCGAAGTTTGGAACGTTAGGGCGCCTAACTCTGTTTTGCAGGATGTATGTATGTATCTTGTGATCAGTATGGCCCCCTTATGTATGTGTGTAACTCATTCGTGACCTGCGTGTCGCGCGTGCGGCAACACGGCAGGAGCCATATGTGTTGTCACTTTATTGTATTCAATGGTCTGCGTACCAATCTGTGATGATCCAAGCAACTACGTGTTGACGTCAGATTTCGTCATCAGTAGAATCGGCGTCAAAGAGGGAAGAAATCGAAAGAATACAGTTGGGAATCGGTCAAAAGGTGCTACAGTGTGGAATCGGTCAAGTGGCTTTTGCTTCGCTTCAGGTTCCCAATCGGCAGCCCTTTGCTGATAAGAAATCGCCCGACCAGGAAGGAAGACTAAAGTAGGCCTATATGGGCCTGGTTAGGTGGAAAGATAAGGTGGAGTTCAGCCCACGAAGCGTGGGGTAGTTAGTTTAACACGGATTGTGCTTGTAGATATTTGTTTTCTGTTTGAATTAGAGATAGAGTCCTACTCGGTTAAGAAAGATTATTTGTACGGGGCTATAAATAGCTACCTTTGTAAATCTGTAAGACAACAATCAATCAATACAACAAGTTACTTTATTCTTCATACTACTTTCAAGCAGGCGACTTCGCCATCGTTTTTTCTTCTCACGAGTTCGTGCGGGTTGGCAGGGCTGCATCATCTTGATCTCCGGCCGATTCTGTAAGTTCCGCTTATCGAGTAACGTCTAAGCTTTAACTTCCGGCGTATCGCTGTCGTTTCGTTTAGATTTATTCACCAGTTATCGATATCAACTAGATTCATAGGTTTTTTTACCTGTTTTTCTAGCTTTTATCACCAGTTATCCCGCTAGGAATCGGTAGTATCGGCTTTTATTACCTTCTGTTGTTAGATCCGTTCGTTGCCGATTAGATCTTTTCCTAGTGTTATTTTCATAAGCTTTGTACCGATTGTTTTAGTATTTTTCTGTCTACAAGGCTATAAGGATCGCGCTCTCTCGTAGCCGGTTACTTTACTACAGTAAATCGGCTGATCTGCCGATTTGTCCTCTCGATCGGAAACTTAGCCGATCGTAGTTACCGAATTTGACACGTGTTCTTCCTTGCCAATCAACAGGTCAGATTGGCTGGCACGCCGCGCGAACCGCACCAGGGCATTCACCCAAACAGGAGCTAAGCAGATTCTCCCGGGTCGTGTGTCGGCCGCTGGACCGATTTCTAGCGCCAACACACTTTTGGCACGCCTGGTGGGACAATTGCAATTAGGCGTAATAGCATGTTCTAGTTCTTGGAGGACTCATCACCAGAAGGATGGTGCACATGGAACATGGAGATGGAGATCACCATGGTGAACAGATTCTATGGAGATGGAGATCACCATGAGAAAAACGGGCCATACTGTGTCACAACTGTGTGAATGCTATTCTATTTATGTTTTACTTTCTGCATGCTGTGATGTTAGAAGTAGAACGATCCCTCACAAAGTTTAAGTTAGTATGCCCTCCCAACTAAAACTTGCACCGTCCCATGTCTTGTACAATTAGTGGTGGGTCTATGAAATTAGGGTGCCACTAGTTTTCCTTGACTAAACGGGTTTGTGTCGGACACTTACACGCATAAGGGTTGGTTTGCTTAACAAGGTTATCTTAACGGTTAAGGACCTTGGGGCATAAAGGTTGGGCGCCGAGACATAGAGATGTCACCCAACAACAGGAGTCATATGTGATATGATTAGCAAAAATTGCTTACCAATCTACCTTGTTTGCTAGCGGTGATGCTAAAGCTCACTAGTGGACTTGTTAGTTGTGGATCCTGAATCACTAAGTTTCAATAGAGGGATATTGATTTTAGTGGGAGTAGATTCTATTAAAATAGTTTAATGTGATTTGCTCTATCATGGATACGTTTGTCTTAGTGTATTTTGCATTACTTTGTTGTAGATTAAATGGCACCTAGCAGCACTACACCGTTTGCTTTGCGTTCGGTCCTTGAGAAGGACAAGTTGAATGGAACAAATTACTCAGATTGGATCCGTAACCTGAGAATTGTTCTCAGGGCTGAGAAAAAGGAAGATGTTCTAGACAACCCACTACCAGAAGAACCTGCTGATGATGCACCCGCTGCTGCTAAGAATGCTTACAAGAAAGCATGTGATGCTAACCTCGAAGTAAGCTGCCTTATGCTTGCTTGCATGGAACCCGAGCTGCAGATGCAGTTCGAAACAAACCATGAGGCGCACGATATGATCGTGGCGCTTAGAGACATGTTCCAAACACAGGCCAGGACTGAAAGGTTCAATGTGTCTAAGGCCTTTGTTGAGAGCAAGCTAGCAGAAGACGCAGCAGTAGGACCACACGTAATCAAGATGGTTGGTTACACTCAACGGTTGGAGAAGCTAGGCTTCCCACTGGGCCAAGAGTTGGCCACTAATTTCATTCTTTCGTCTCTTCCGCCTAGCTATGGGAACTTCATCTCGAACTACCATATGCATGGGACGGAGAAGGGTTTGAATGAGCTGTGTGGCATGCTTAAAATAGCAGAGGCTGACATCAAGAAAAGCGCTAGTACCAGCCATGTGATGGCTATACAGAACAAGCCCAGCTTTAAGAAGAAGGGCAATTCTTGGAAGAAGAAGGGCAAGGCTGGAACGTCCAAGCCAAACCCAGCGCCCAAGGTTAAAGCTGGACCTGGACGTGCTCCAGACAAAGAGTGCTTTTACTGTCATGAACTTGGTCACTGGAAGAGAAACTGCAAGCAGTACCTAGCTTCCTTGAAGAATGGCGGAAGTAAGAGTACTTCTACCTCAGGTACGCTTGTTGTTAATGTTATAGACAACATATTTCTCGCTGATACAATTATTAATTCTTGGGTAATTGATACCGGATCGGTTGCTCATATTTGCAATTTGATGCAGGGAATGATAAGAAGTAGAAGCGTGGAAAGAGAAGAAGTTGATTTCCTCGTGAGCAATAATGCGAGAGTTGCTGCGTTGACCGTCGGGACGATGCAACTCCACCTCCCGTCAGGATTTATTATGGAGTTGAATAATTGTTATTTTGTTTCTAGTTTAAGTCGAAACATTTGGTCTCCTTCATGCTTGATGAAAGATGGTTATTCGTTTGCGAGTGAAAACAATGGTTGTGTGATCTCTAAGAATAATATGTTTATGGCTTTTGCACCCATTGTGAATGGATTATTTGTTTTAAATCTTGATGGTTCACCTGTCTGTAATGTAAGTGCTAAAAGGCCTCGGCCTAATGATTTGAGTCCTACCTACTTGTGGCATTGTCGTTTGGGTCATATAAGTGAAAAGCGCATGAAGAAGCTCCAATCTGATGGACTTCTAACTTTGTTTGATTTTGAATCATATGAGACATGTGAGGCTTGCTTACTAGGCAAGATGACCAAGACGCCTTTCACAGGATTTCCAGAGAGAGCAGTAGACTTGTTGGAACTCGTACATAGTGATGTATGCGGACCAATGAGCACGACGGCTAGAGGAGGATTCCAATACTTCATAACTTTCACTGAAGATTTTAGTAGATATGGCTATGTCTACTTGATGAGGCACAAGTCTGAAACCTTTGAAAAGTTCAAGGAATTTCAGAATGAAGTTGAAAATCAGCATGGCAAGAAAATTAAGGCCTTACGATCTGATCGTGGAGGCGAGTATTTGAGCCACGAGTTTAGCAATCATCTAAAGAGTTGCGGAATTGTTCCACAACTTACGCCTCCTGGAACACCTCAGAGAAACGGTGTGTCTGAGCGACGTAATCGAACTTTGTTAGACATGGTTCGATCAATGATGAGCCAGTCAGACCTACCGTTGTCATTTTGGGGATACGCTCTAGAAACAGCAGCTTTCACACTTAATAGGGTACCATCTAAATCCGTAGTTAAGACACCATATGAGATATGGACTGGAAAGTTTCCTAGTTTGTCTTTTCTAAAGATTTGGGGATGTGAAGTGTTTGTCAAGCGACTTCAGTCGGACAAGATCACACCCAAGTCGGATAAGTGCATTTTCGTGGGATATCCAAAGGAAACTTTGGGATATTATTTCTACAACCGATCAGAAGGCAAAGTGTTTGTCGCTCGGAACGGGGTTTTCCTAGAGAAAGAGTTTCTGAAAGGAGAAAAGAGTGGAAAGACAGTGCATCTTGAAGAAGTTCAAAATGAGCTGATCAGGCAAGAATCAATGAGTGATGCTAACGTAGCAGAACAAGTTGAGATACCCATGGCAAGAGAAGCACCGCCACAACCACGAAGGTCGGCAAGGCTCCGCGAAATGCGGGAAATATTATTGTTGGACAATGATGAGCCTGCGACATATGCAGAAGCAATGATGGACCCAGACTCCGAAAAATGGCAGAGTGCCATGCAATCTGAAATAGAGTCCATGGGAGACAATCAAGTTTGGAACTTGGTTGACCCGCCTGATGGTGTTAAAGCCATAGAGTGCAAGTGGATCTATAAGAAGAAAAAGGACATGGATGGAAATGTTCACATCTATAAAGCACGACTTGTCGCAAAAGGTTTTCGACAAGTTCAAGGAGTTGACTACGACGAGACCTTCTCGCCCGTAGTGATGCTTAAGTCCATTCGGATTATTCTAGCTACAGCTGCATATTTCGATTATGAGATATGGCAGATGGATGTCAAGACAGCTTTCCTGAATGGAAACCTAGATGAGGACGTGTATATGATACAGCCCGAGGGTTTTGTCGATCTGAAAAATGCTGGAAAGGTACGCAAGCTTCAGAGATCCATTTATGGATTGAAGCAAGCATCTAGGAGTTGGAACATTCATTTTGATGAAGTGGTCAAAGGGTTTGACTTCACCAAGAACGAAGAAGAGTATTGTGTTTACAAGAAGGTTAGTGGGAGCTCTGTAGTATTTCTAATCTTATATGTGGATGACATATTACTGATTGGAAATAACATTCCTATGCTTGAGTCCGTAAAGGCTTCACTGAAAAATAGTTTTTTGATGAAGGACTTAGGGGAAGCGGCATACATTCTGGGCATTAAGATCTATAGAGATAGATTGAGAAGGCTTATAGGTTTAAGCCAAGATACTTACATTGACAAAGTGTTGAAGCGGTTCAGCATGGAAGAGGCAAAGAAAGGGTTCTTGCCTATGTCACATGGCATACATCTCAGCAAGACTCAGTGTCCTTCGACTGCTGATGAGCGGGATCGCATGAGTAGAGTGCCATATGCCTCGGCTATTGGATCTATCATGTATGCAATGATAAGTACTCGCCCAGATGTTTCATATGCGCTAAGTATGACAAGCAGACACCAATCTGATCCAGGTGAGAGTCACTGGACAGCGGTGAAAAACATTCTTAAGTACTTGAGAAGGTCTAAAGATATGTTCCTAGTCTATGGAGGTGAGGAGGAGCTCGTTGTAACGGGTTACACCGATTCTAGTTTCCAAACCGACAGAGATGATTCAAAGTCACAATCAGGATTTGTGTTCACGCTAAATGGTGGTGCTGTTAGTTGGAAGAGTTCCAAGCAGGAGACAGTGGCCGATTCTACGACAGAAGCTGAGTACATCGCGGCTTCGGAAGCCGCGAAGGAAGGTGTTTGGATAAGGAATTTCCTCATTGAGCTTGGTGTGTTCCCGAATGCGTCCAGCCCATTGAATCTCTACTGCGATAATAATGGGGCAATTGCGCAAGCAAAGGAGCCAAGGAACCACCAGAAGAACAAACACGTAATGCGGCGATTTCATCTCATTCGAGACTTCGTTACCGGGGTGAGATCAAGATATGCAAAATACACACGGATCTGAACATTTCTGATCCGTTGACAAAACCACTCCCGCAGGCTAAGCATGATGCGCATGTAAGAGCTATGGGTATTAGGTACCTTCTAGATTGACTCTAGTGCAAGTGGGAGACTGTTGGAGGTATGCCCTAGAGGCAATCATAGAGATGATGATATTCCATTTGTATCCATGATTTGTATGTTGTGTTCATTGAATATCCATTGAAGGCTACTTGAATTGATTTGCAATTATGTGAATTGTATGTGAAACTCTTTACTTGTATGGTTATTCTAAAGTTGTCCCTAGTCGGAGTTCATGTGAGGACACACATGAATATTAGACTAGCACATGTATTAGTTGATGACTATGTTTCACAAGTCATGGACATGGAGATGTTGAACTAATAATGTGGACACATGTGGAGACATGTGCTAGGACTGACCCAACACGAGAAGTAGTTCTCTCTTTAAACAACATATACGCTTTGTCCTTAGACCTGAGATTGTCGCATGTGTTCTAGATGTGGATCGACCTACTTAGGGGCTATCAAACGCTACGTCGTAACAGGGTAGTTATAAAGGTAGCTTTCGGGTTTGTCAAGAAGCATGCTATGAGACATGGTCAATCAAGATGGGATTTGTCCCTCTCTGATTGAGAGTGATATCTCTGGGCCCCTCGAGTGATCGGATCCGAAAATGCATGGCCATGCTACGTACGGTTAAGAGTTAACCTACAAAGGGATTCCGAATCACAGGATCGAGAAAGAGCGGTCGGCTTGAAGCTAGACCAAATATCGTGAGGCGAAGGGAATAGCATGTATATTATGTTGTGATGGTTCATCTGATATGATCTTCGTATGCGTATAGGAGTTGGCACGTCTTGCTAGAGGCTGCTACCGACTATTGGGCCGAGTAGGAGTACTCGGGCCATGTCTATACGTATCTGAACCCATAGGGTCACACACTTAAGGGGCTGGAAGCCCAATTCGGATCTGATCCGAGTTGGATTAGGTTTAGAAGTACTAATGGGCCTCGGATCCAGAGGCCCGTCAGGAACCTCTATAAATAGAGGGGGTGGGGGCGCCCTAGGGTTTACACCTTTTTGGCGAAACACACCTGCCGCGCCTCCCACGCCCTCGCCTGTTGCAACTCGCGGATCTAGCAGTCCGGCTTGCGATGCTTCCTCCGTGCACGTGTGGATACCTTGGAGGTGTTGCGCCTGCAGCACTTGGACCAGCTGCCGACGAGCCACCGACGAGCCACGACGAGCCGACGACGAGCCGCGGCACCGGAGGCGATCTTGCCGCACGTGGACGAGCTGCTGAGGAGCTGCTGGACGTGATCGACTACGTACGACTACGTGATCGTCTTCACTGCATCGACGCATATCTACATCTTCCGCACCAGTAGTGCGTCGAGTGGTAATCCCATGATCCTTATATGGCAGTTCTTCCTGGTTATACGCGGTAGAATTTTGAATTGCGCTAGTGTAGCCTACCTTGTATCCCGACAGTCTCATAGCATGCTTCTTGAAAAACCCAAAAGCTACCTTTATAACTACCCTGTTACGGCGTAGCGTTTGATAGCCCCTAAGTAGGTCGATCCACATCTAGAATCCATGCGACAATATCAGGTCTAAGGACAAAGCGTATATGTTGTTTAAAGAGAGAACTGCTTCTCGTGTTGGGTCAGTCCTAGCACATGTCTCCACATATGTCCACATTATTAGTTCAACATCTCCATGTCTATGACTTGTGAAACATAGTCATCAAGTAATACATGTGCTAGTCTAATATTCATGTGTGTCCTCACATGAACTCCGACTAGGGACAACTTTAGAATAACCATACAAGTAAAGAGTTTCACATACAATTCACATAATTGCAAATCAATTCAAGTAGCCTTCAATGGATATTCAATGAACACAACATACAAATCATGGATACAAATGGAATATCATCATCTCTATGATTGCCTCTAGGGCATACCTCCAACACAGCTTACCCTGAATGAGTAAAGCGCCACCAGCCAACTCTGACACCTTGAAATTTTCAAATTTCAGGATGTGAATAAAAGGAATAATTAAACAATGATTTTCTTATAATTTTAAAATTTTCCCAAACATTTATTTTTCTTTCCAGGAAATTTAGCATAGGAAAAATAATTGTTTGCTTTTCTAAATTAAATAATGATGTTCTGTGTCTGTGCATTCATGCCAATGCATCTTGGTGTTTCTTAAGTGCAAAGGCTTTAAAATGAGTTTAGACGTTGTCCAGACCGTTCTGAGAATTTTCCAATTTTTCTCGAATTTATTCTCCTCTTTCCTAGATCTAAATCCAATTTTCAGAAGGCTCTCGAATTCTTTTCACGAGCACCAAATATTTTATTTGGACTCCTCGTGTCCCAAACTATCTCTAGGATTTTTCCTAGAATTTTTGGGATTTTTAGATTATTTTTCATGGCTTCATTGATTTATCTAGATTTTGTCTAGATTTATTTGTACACGGGAAAATATTTCTAAAGAAAAAGAAATCCTAACCCTATGGGTCGAGCCCTTGGGGCCCGACCCTCTCTGGCCCGCCTAGCTAGCCTGCTTCAGGCCTGACCAAGGCCCATCTGGCCGTCGCGCCTGCTAGGCTGAGCATGGCCATGGCCGCCGCCGACCCTCCTGGGCATCTGTGCCCCGCACGCCTGGCGCCCTATAAGTAGAGGCAGCCGAGCCTCCATGCGCCTCCACATGCCCTGCTATTTCCTTCTGCCGTCGCCTGCGCAAGCGCCGCCTCCATTCGTGCAGGCGAGCCGAGAGCCGTCGTCGCCCGATTCACCACCGAGGGGCACCACCAGGGCAAGCAACCTTGGATGTTTTGCAGATAACCCCTTGGATCTATTAGATCCTTTGAATCAGACCTAAGCCATCATCTTTTGCACATCTAACCCTGAGCATAGATCTATTCGCGAGCACTGTTTCACGTTCGGGAATCTTCCTTGCTAACCCCTAGAGTATATGGTTAATTACGACTAGGTCCCTGCAACCTTGTTTAGCTCGGAGAATCCACGTTTTAACTCTGTTTCTATTCGCTCAAGTTGCGTTAAGTTCATGATGACATAAAATACACGTTAGTGGTAGTTTGCCTTCATGCATGTTTTTGAAAATAAATTTAATATTAAATTGATTAATGCCCGAAAAACGAGTTCTTCTCTAAATAAAATCTATTTAGTGTTATACACCGTTTTTTATAATAAGTGTTAATTGGATTAATGCCTACTTCATGTCCTCTTCTAAATAAAAGCCAATTAGGTTATATATCAGTTTTTCATAAACTAAAGTTAATTTGATTAATGCCTATCTAAATAATTCTTCCAATTAAAAGCCACTTAGAGTTATACCTCGGCGTTTCATAAATTAAATTCAATTTGATTAATGTTTATTAAAAAAAATTCTAAATAAAATCTACATAGGTTACATCTCGAGTTTCATAATTAAATGTTAATTTGGCTAATATGAATATAAATATGTTTTTAAATTATAATTTGGATTAGTTCAACACGAATCATAAAGCTATGTGCTTAGATGTTTACATGTATCTTATTTTTTAAATTAAATGTTTAATTTGCATAAATTGTACTTAAATATTTATAAATAAAATTGGACTAAGTTTTACATCGTCTTTTCTTTAAATATGACTTGATTAATTCTGACTAAGGATATTTCTCTGAAATATCTTT
The DNA here is from genome assembly GCF_000263155.2 of Setaria italica. Lineage (NCBI taxonomy): Eukaryota > Viridiplantae > Streptophyta > Magnoliopsida > Poales > Poaceae > Setaria > Setaria italica. Next base: position 30,977,603 of record NC_028458.1, on the reverse strand, counting down.
ACATTGTTTTTCTCAACTAAAATAAATAAAGCTTGTAGCTCTCATCTTTCTTTTATAATTTAAAACTCTCGATAGCTTTATCTTTTCAACCATAGTTCCGTTCTCAGCGTTTCCTACGTTTGCGTGATCTTAGAATCAAGCCCTGTCCTTTAGTACGCTCTTTTAAAGCCTATCTTTTGTTTTGGTGTATTGTTCTTAGTTGTACTTGTTTGTTGTTATATGTGCTTGTGCCGATGTTTGCTCCGAGTAGAAGGATTGTTGTTCAGAAGTTTTGCAGAGTTAGAGTTTCAAGTGAGCAAGAGCTAAAGAGCAGTAAGAGTAATATCATTGGAGAAAGGCAAGTTTGTCCTTGAGCTTTTGTCCCAATAACTTTATTATTGATCACTATTGCGTATGCTTGCATTTAATTTGATGGGTCCTATTAAGGTTTGCCTAGTTTTTATAATCATTCCTTGTCAACCTGGGTTTATCTTTCTGTTGGGTAGCTATGCTTAGCTGCTATACTTGGGTTATGGTGGTTCTAATGAACAATATGATGAACTTGTTTTTATTTATGCTACACATTTCTTTAATACAAGATCACTGTGTTTAATTGGAACATGGAGAACCACCTAGGAAAATAGTGCAACCACAACAACTATCATGGCTCTGGTCTTGGCTAATTAATTAGAAACCTTAGTCTAGGGTAATCTTACTCGTGAAGAGGCAAGAGGGGGGACTGAGTCATTGCATCATCGGCCTATGATAGGTTGTGCACGCTAGACACTGAAACCTTAGCGGGTTACCACTTACTAATGAATCTTTGTAAAGGCCTCGTAGCGTCCCTATGCAATCACACCTCGGAAGTGTTTTTTTAGTGCTTGGCTAGCACTGCATGGTTGGGTCCAAAGTTCTTTGAACTTTTACGTGACTTGTGGGTAAATATGTGCAACCTCTGCAGAGTGTAAAACTAATCGATCAGCCGTGCTCACGGTCAAGACCGGCTTGGACCCTCACATGATTAATATACTTGAAAATGGACTTAAATTGTTGTTATATTTCTACGATATGCTTATGACTTTTGTTAATGTTAATGTTAATTGTGGGTTGGTATATACTTATACCTTAGTAATCAGGTGCTAATAAAATTTGATCAACTAAAAATGCTTAAATGCAGTCAACCAGTCAACCTTTCCTTGTTTAAGCCTTGCATTCATATTTTCCGCACACTTGCTGAGTACGACATGTGCTCACCCTTGCTATAACCAACGTTGCTCAAAAGAGGAAGCTGTTATAAAGTTGTTGAGAAGATGATGCTTAGATCTAGGTGTACGCAACCCCCAGTCGAATGCTTGTGAATTTTGGAGCCTCCATTTCCAGGATTTAAGTTGTGTATCTCTAATAGTTTCATAAGTCTTTATTGTGTTCCTTTACTTGATACTGCTGCTGTTATTCACTTATGATGTCACTATATGTATGAAACTTCATCCTGGCATACATATAGGTAGCACTTGGTTTTGTCCTTAAAACCAAGTGTGACACCAATGACTCTACTCTATATCTGAACGTGGAGGATTACAAAAGACCAATAGGGTTGTCACCACCTATGGCCTACCTCTGGCAGCCCATCAGATATAAGGCAAACGAAGGACAACCTCTAGACTAGACACCATATCTACGCTATTGATTACTACTGCAATCTAACTACTCTGAACTCCTGTAGTAGACTACAACACTCTCTATAAATATTAGAACGACGAACCCGCAAGTAAGAGAACTGATCTCACTTAAATATAGATACTACTAGTGTATACTATATCCAGGTTTAAGGACATACATGAGAGCATACAAGCCTATACTATGATAGCAAGGGTATATGACTATCATACGACCATATAAGCCAAGCATATAAACATAGCAAGGATATTAGACTACTCATGCATATAAGAACCAAGTATAACACTATAAGAAGGAATCACGAATACTAACTTACTTTACTCGAAGGAAGCAAGCATCCGTAGAGGTCGCACCGTTGCGTTCGTATCGTTGATCTCGTTCCGTTTTGCTATTCATGCGCGAGATCGGACTTTATTTTCAGCTTTTCCTTTTTTTTCTCTATTTCTTCCCGTTACTGTTCTGTACCGTAGCATGGCTGCGTGTTCCGCTCCAGTGCCCTGCAGCGCACTGCCGCCGGCCTGCCTCCCGAGCGCCGCCGCCCTGCTCACCACTCCGCCAACCGTGCCGCTCTGCCCGGCGCCGCCGTAGGCGTGCGCTCCGCCCGGCTTGGCTGTCGTCGCCGGCAGGAGGACTTCCTGGTAAGCGCATCGGTGTGCATCCGAAGGAAGAAGATGATGGTTTTGTGATTTAGCCCTCGGAAAATGATATTTTCTGAAAGGAATATTTGTGTCTTGTGGTTTTGCAAAAAGGCCCCTGGAAAAGTTAGATTCTCAAGTTCCAGTCCTACCCGAGATCTTTTGCAAATATAACCCTATAAATTCTGTTATTTGCAAGCACTTTTATGTGTGTCTTGCAAATCTTTCTTGCTAGCCCCTGCCGTCTATGGTTAATTGCGTCTGGGTCCCTACCACCTTGTTTATCTCATAACTTCTTCGTTCTAGCTCCGTTTTGAGTGATTCTTTCACTCACGCGTTCGTCTTAACGAGTAGATTACTTTGGTACTGCTTTTAAGTACTATTTTTGATGATTGGTGTACTGTTTTTAATTAAATGTATTTGTTTGCTTGTATGTGCTTGTGTGACGCGTATAGAAGAAGCGTAGTTCGAGGAATCCAAAGAAGAGGAAGACTGAAGACTCTGAGCAGCAGCAGGGCTTTGAGGAAGGCAAGTGTCCTTGATCATTCCCGTTTATACCTAATTGACATGCATTGATTCACAATATTTATTTATCACGTGCATTAACATGATGGGTTCCTATTAAGGACAATGCCTAGTTTCTCTTGATCATACCTTGCAGCCGGGTTGTTTAATTAATCTTGAGGGTAGATTATGCTTAGCTTGCTCAACTGGGTTGGTAAATAAACAACATGGTTAATTTATCTATTTACTCAATGTTCCTAAGTGTTGATTTAATTACAAGACCATATATTTTAATCGGAACATGGAGCGACCACCCAGGAAAACAGTACAGCCACAAGGACTAAATGGCTCTGGTCTTGGCTAACTAATTAGAGGACTCTAGTGTTGGACTGGTGTTAAGGGGGGGGCATGACTCGCGGAACCTCGTGCACTGGAACACACTAGGGAAGTCTTTGTAAAGGCCTCGTAGCGTCCCTATGCAATCACACCTCGGAAGTGTGGTATTGTGCCTACTTTTGCACAGCATGGTTGGGTCCAAAGTTCACCTGAACTTTTACACGACTTGTGGGTAAAGATGTACAACCTCTGCAGTTAACCTTATCAGCCTTCCACCTTATAAAGCCTTGCATGTCATATATATATTTCTCTCTTGCTGAGTACGACATGTGCTCACGCTTGTGTTTTATATATTGCATCTACAACGTCCGGATTGCTGCTCAGACCTGGAGAATTTTGAAGATTACTAAAGTTTTTGGAAGAGTTCTAGGCGAGTCCCCCAATCAGCTGCCTGTGGAGTTTTTGGAGATCCGCTGCCTATATTAGAGATTTATATCTCAATTCTGGTTACATAATTTATGTAATTCTCTCTTTACGCTATAACACTGTATTTGATATTTACTGAAGTCATCGTATGTGTGAAACTTGATCCTGGCACACATATGATAGTCATCTGGTTTTACCTTTAAAACCGGGTGTGACAGTTTCTCAAAGGAGAAAAGAGTAGTGGAAAGACAATGCATCTTGAAGAAGTTCAAGATGAGCCGATCGGGCAAGAATCAATGAGTGATGCTAACGTAGCAGAACAAGTTGAGATACCCATGGCAAGAGAAGCACCGCCACAACCACGAAGGTCGGCAAGGCTCCGCGAAATGCGGGAAATATTATTGTTGGACAATGATGAGCCTGCGACATATGCAGAAGCAATGATGGACCCAGACTCCAAAAAATGGCAGAGTGCCATGCAATCCGAAATAGAGTCCATGGGAGACAATCAAGTTTGGAACTTGGTTGACCCGCCTGATGGTGTTAAAGCCATAGAGTGCAAGTGGATCTATAAGAAGAAAAAGGACATGGATGGAAATGTTCACATCTATAAAGCACGACTTGTCGCAAAAGGTTTTCGACAAGTTCAAGGAGTTGACTACGACGAGACCTTCTCGCCCGTAGTGATGCTTAAGTCCATTCGGATTATTCTAGCTATAGCTGCATATTTCGATTATGAGATATGGCAGATGGATGTCAAGACAGCTTTCTTGAATGGAAACCTAGCTGAGGACGTGTATATGATACAGCCCAAGGGTTTTGTCGATCCGAAAAATGCTGGAAAGGTATGCAAGCTTCAGAGATCCATTTATGGATTGAAGCAAGCATCTAGGAGTTGGAACATTCGTTTTGATGAAGTGGTCAAAGGGTTTGACTTCACCAAGAACGAAGAAGAGTCTTGTGTTTACAAGAAGGTTAGTGGGAGCTCTGTAGTATTTCTAATCTTATATGTGGATGACATATTACTGATTGGAAATAACATTCCTATGCTTGAGTCCGTAAAGATTTCACTGAAAAATAGTTTTTCGATGAAGGACTTAGGGGAAGCGGCATACATTCTGGGCATTAAGATCTATAGAGATAGATCGAGAAGGCTTATAGGTTTAAGCCAAGATACTTACATTGACAAAGTGTTGAAGCGGTTTAGCATGGAAGAGGCAAAAAAAGGGTTCTTGCCTATGTCACATGGCATACATCTCAGTAAGACTCAGTGTCCTTCGACTGCTGATGAGCGTAATCGCATGAGTAGGGTGCCATATGCCTCGGCTATTGGATCTATCATCTATGCAATGATAAGTACTCGCCCAGATGTTTCATATGCGCTAAGTATGACAAGCAGACACCAATCTGATCCAGGTGAGAGTCACTGGACAGCGGTGAAAAACATTCTTAAGTACTTGAGAAGGACTAAATATATGTTCCTCATCTATGGAGGTGAGGAGGAGCTCGTTGTACCAGGTTACACCGATGCTAGTTTCCAAACCGACAGAGATGATTCAAAGTCACAATCAGGATTTGTTTTCACGCTAAATAGTGGTGCTGTTAGTTGGAAGAGTTCCAAGCAGGAGACGGTGGCCGATTCTACGACAGAAGCCAAGTACATCGCGGCTTCGGAAGCCGCGAAGGAAGGTGTTTGGATAAGGAATTTCCTCATTGAACTTGGTGTGTTCCCAAATGCGTCCAGCCCATTGAATCTCTACTGTGATAACAATGGGGCAATTGCGCAAGCAAAGGAGCCAAGGAACCACCAGAAGAACAAACACGTAATACGGCGATTTCATCTCATTCGAGACTTTGTTAACCGGGGTGAGATCAAGATATGCAAAATACACACGGATCTGAACATTTCTGATCCGTTGACAAAACCACTCCCGCAGGCTAAGCATGATGCGCATGTAAGAGCTATGGGTATTAGGTACTTTCTAGATTGACTCTAGTGCAAGTGGGAGACTGTTGGAGGTATGCCCTAGAGGCAATCATAGAGATGATGATATTCCATTTGTATCCATGATTTGTATGTTGTGTTCATTAAATATCCATTGAAGGCTACTTGAACTGATTTGCAATTATGTGAATTGTATGTGAAACTCTTTACTTGTATGGTTATTCTAAAGTTGTCCCTAGTCGGAGTTCATGTGAGGACACACATGAATATTAGACTAGCACATGTATTAGTTGATGACTATGTTTCACAAGTCATAGACATGGAGATGTTGAACTAATAATGTGGACACATGTGGAGACATGTGCTAGGACTGACCCAACACGAGAAGTAGTTCTCTCTTTAAACAACATATACGCTTTGTCCTTTGACCTGAGATTGTCGCATGGATTCTAGATGTGGATCGACCTACTTAGGGGCTATCAAACGCTACGCCGTAACAGGGTAGTTATAAAGGTAGCTTTCGGGTTTGTCAAGAAGCATGCTATGAGACATGGTCAATCAAGATAGGATTTGCCCCTCTCAGATTGAGAGTGATATCTCTAGGCCCCTCGAGTGATCGGATCCGAAAATGCATGGCCATGCTACGTACAGTTAAGAGTTATCCTACAAAGGGATTCCGAATCACAGGATCAAGAAAGAGCGGTCGGCTTGAAGCTAGACCAAATATCGTGAGGCAAAGGGAATAGCATGTATATTATGTTTTGATGGTTCATCTGATATGATCTTCATGTGCGTATAGGAGTTGGCACGTCTCTCTAGAGGCCGCTACCGACTATTGGGCCGAGTAGGAGTACTCGGGCCATGTCTATACGTATCCGAACCCAAAGGGTCACACACTTAAGGGGTTGGAAGCCCAATTCGGATCTGATCCGAGTTGGATTAGGTTTAGAAATACTAATAGGCCTCGGACCCAGAGGCCGGTTAGGAACCTCTATAAATAGAGGGGTGGGGGCGCCCTAGGGTTTACATCTTTTGGCGAAACACACCTGCCGCGCCTCCCACGTCCTCGCCTGTTGCAACTCACGGATCTAGCAGTCCAGCTTGCGACGCTTCCTCCCTGCACGTGTGGATACTTTGGAGGTGTTGCGCTTGCAGCACTTGGACGAGCTGCCGACGAGCCGCCGACGAGCCGACGACGAGCCGCGGCACCGGGGGCGATCTTGCTGCACGTGGACGAGCTGTTGAGGAGCTGCTGGATGTTGACGTGATCGACTACGTACGACTACGTGATCATCTTCACTGCATCGACGCATATCTACATCTTCCGCACCAGTAGTGCGTCGAGTGGTAATCCCATGATCCTTATACGACAGTTCTTCCTGGTTTTACGCGGTAGAAATTTTGATTTTCGCTAGCGTAGCCTACCTCGTAACCCAACAAGCTGGTGCCCGAAGCAAGTATTTGACCCAAGAGATTGACCTTTAACTTACTTATAGTACTATCCTTAGGAATCCTCTCTACCCTCACCACCTATCTTGGTGTGTCCTTGGACCGACTAGAATAGATGTTAGTACACACATGTTCCCTTGGATTTCATATCCTTAATGTGAGGTGAAATTTACAATGGTATCCATGCACTTGCATATTTATTCGCATCATAAAATACCCAACAAGCTTTCTAGCACCGCTGCTATATCTTTCTTCGTACCTAGTTGTCCTCGTATCTTTTTCTTTTCTTTCCTTCTACCTTTACCCCCGCTACCCATGGAGAAGCCTTCCTGTCAAAGCCTCTCTACCCAAAGGGCGAGTTCTATGAGCCACCATCATCTTCTTCATCTAGCTATGAACTCTACCCCGGCTTTATAGCCATGGTCCGGGATCGACCCTTATTTAGAGCAATTAATGCAAATCCCTATGATCATTTGCAAGAATTCGAGGAACTGTGTTTGCGCCTTGTTATCCCAGGCATGACACAGGAAACTGTGAGGTGGATGTTGTTTCCTTTCTCTCTCATAGAGAGGGTGGAGCAATGGTACACTCACATCATAGAGAGTGTGAACGGTGATCAGGGAGAACTTTGAGATAACTTTTGCTACTTGCTCTCTCTCATGAAGAGGACGGAGCAATGGTACACTCGCATAGCCTCTCTTCCAATGGATATTCTCAACTTCGATAAATTAGAGGAGTCCATAGGTGCAGCATGGTGTTGGGGATCGCCCAAATAGACAGTCACCCTCGAGGTCATTTTGTTCGGCGCGAACCATATAGCTTCACAAAACAATCAACTTCGGGTGAGGGTCCCTAACCTCGAGGGGCCAATCTGGCATGAAAGTAGTGCTAGCCTCGCGTCTACTTTGTAAATTAAGTCTCGAAGCCAAGAAATAATCGCTAATCACCAGGCTATAACGAAGCTTACCCTTGAGCACTCGAAGCTTACCCTAAGCTCCGAGTTGTTTACTATGTCTCACGTAGGGTCATTGAAACGAGCAAGCCAAGAACCAGGATACAAGGCTAGCATCCCTCTGGTGCAAGGCTAGGACAACTTCGAGGCACGAGGCTAAAACGACTTTGGTTGCGAGGTTGAAGGTGTGGAGGTGTTGGAAACATGAAGGCGTGATTCGCAGGACTGTCTGAGAGTGTGATTCATGGGATTGTCTGGAGGCCTGAGAAGCATGACTCAATGAAGGAGACCAAGTCGCACAACTTACCTCCAAAGGACCTTTATGTATAGCATATTCTAGGGATGTAGAGTAAGGGTAATCATGGAATGTAAAGTGTACTCCGAGACACTATAAAAGGGGAGCCCTACCCTGATGTAAATGGATGCTCGTTTTTCAGAATTGAACCACGAGTGCTTGTCTAACATTGTTGTATTCAAGTCTCCTTGAGATTTTTTTTCCAACATTAGCGCCCACCGTGTTCTAAGCCACCAAGTAACCCATGATGCCACCTGAGAAAAAGAAGAGGACTACCGAAGCTGAGGTAGGTCAGGAAAGGCAACTCATCTCGGTCGAGCAAGACAATACTGATAAGGTAGAAAAGCTAAAAAGAATCAAGGCTAACCTAAGAACGAGAAGTTAGAAAGGGAGAGTTGAGGCGGAGACCTTGAGGCAAGCACTATGGCAAGTAAACATGCATGATGAACCTCTTAGTGAAATAGAAGAAGAGCTAGCCTCGGCACTCAAACAACTAGAAGTGTTAAAGAAAGAAAAGGAGAAATTTGCTCAAGAGCTCCAAGCGCAAAGATTAGCAGCCAACAAGCTGGCAAAGCTAAACGAGGCCAAAAGGCAACAAGCGGAGTTGTAGCAAGAGCTGAACGAGTCGCAATACTTGCACAACACACCACAACAGCCACCGCAGCCACCACTTCCAACTTTCAACACCAATGATACACCCATCATATACCCAAATCCTAACCTCGTTGGACACAACACCCTAGTGACAACGAGCACATACATAACAATCGACAAAAGTTCCCCACTATCCTTGGGCTTGCAAACAGCCCCATGGCCCACAACCTACAAAGCAGTCACACTACCAAAGTTCAACGGCCAAATAGATCCTCGCCAGTTCCTCATGAGCTACGAAACAGCCATAGCCTCGGTGGGAGGAGATGACGTGGTATTGGCAAAGTCATTTATCATAGCATGCGAGGGCGCGACACTGAATTGGTACTCTCTACTCCCACCATAGTTTGTATACAGCTAGATAGATCTTAAAACAAAGCTGATTCAAAACTTCCAAGGCTTTCACAGAGCTGTGATTGATGAGGGAGATTTATTCAACTGTGTGCAAAAAGATAAAGAGCCTCTAGCAAGCTATGTGAGAAGATTTGTCCAACTCAAGTTGCAAACTTCAGATGTGGAGGATAGCATGGCCATAGCAGCCTGCATCAAGGGGCTCAACCTAGGCCCAGCAGTCTTGAAGATATCAAGGAAAAAACCAAAAACAATGGAAGCCCTATTTGCAGAGCTAGATAAGCATTGTAGATCAGATAAGGACCACAGAAGGAGAGTGGCGGAGCGAAACCGCTAGAGGCAAGCTGAAAAAAGACCAAAACTGACAAGCTTCACACTACAACCACCAGCAACAGCACCACTCGCACCCAACCTAACATGTGTTGGTGATCGAGGGTAATCAACCCTCACACCAAAACCAAAACCAAAACCAAGGCCAAAACCAAAACCGATACCATCAACATCAACCAAACTTTGGCAGCAGCCAGAGGGGTGGCTATGATGTAAGAGGAAGAGGCTGAGGCAGAGGGCCTCCAAGGCCAAATAACCAAAGTAACCAACAAAGATCGTTTTACTGTACGTTCCATGGCAAACAGCTCGACCATGCAACTGATTTTTGCCCGGAATCCAAAAAGACTTCCCAAAGAATAGCCGAAGAAAAGAAAGCGGCCGAGGCTTTCAAAACCATCCAGCATACCACCTTTTGGCCACAACCGCCATACTACCCAAACCCCAGCCTCGCAACCTTTCAGCCCGCCATGATGTGGCAACATTCGCCGCAATTCTGACCTCAGGCTCAGCTAGCCTCGCAGACTACGAACTTCGCACCTTCTCAACCTCCCCATGAAATACCCTTACTGCCACCAAATCTACCCAACAAAATTCCAAAAGCCGAGCCGAACAATCCACAAAACAACAATCCCAAAGCCTTGCCCGCATATGGCATGATAATGCCAATCTCAAGGGGATCCTAGCAATCTGAGCGTCGCGAGGACAGCTCAAGTGCTCTACCAACCTATGGCATGATAATGCCAATCGCTGGAGGGTCTTCCCTCGAGTTTGAAAATAAAAGGCAAAAAAGAGATTATTTCAGACAGGTGAACACAATCATACTCGATGGTCCCCCAGTCAAACCAGAGTGGGCACACATGCCAATCTCTTTCATAGAAAATGATTTTAAATTGAAAACAGCCTCGGATAACGATGCGATGGTTATCGAGGCCATCATTGCTAGCTAGAAAATAGGGAAGGTCCTAGTGGACAATAGCAGTTCTGCAGATATCATCTTCATAAACACTTTTAGGGAGATGAAAATTGACCCGCAGTTGCTTGAGCTGGCAGAAGTCCCGTTTCTTAGCTTCGGGGGGAGGCCGGCCAAAGCCTTGGGAAAGATAGCACTACCAGTTTCATTTGGAAATCTCGACAATGCAAGAACAGAATGCATAACGTTCGATGTTGTCGAAATGTACTACCCCTACTTTGCCATCCTTGGGAGAGGGTTCTTCAACAAAGTTGATGCAGCAATCGGGCAGCTGTTCTTATGTATGAAAATCCCAGCTTGAAAGGAGTCATCATGGTCTATAGCGACTAGCAAACTGCTAGGAATATACAAAAAAGAATGTCCATCACCTAATGACCCCTAACGAGGTTGAAGAGGAAGAAAATAAAAAACCATATGTTGAGCCCAAGAGGGACAAAGAGAAGGTAAAGATAAGCGCTGATGGCAAAACAAAGAGAGTTCTCCTGGACGACTATGTCATGGATAGATACATCACAATAGGGGCTAACCTCGAGCCCGATGAGGAGAAAGAATTAATTGAGTTCCTAAACAAAAACAAAGATAGTTTCTCTTGGTCCACCGGTGACCTCCAAGGGGTTGATAGAGATATAATTGAGCACAACCTCGAGATAAAGCCAGGAGCGAAGACAGAAAAGCAAAAACTTAGAAAAATGTCAAAAGAAAAGGCATAAGCGGTGAAGTCTGAAGTTGAAAGACTCCTTGAGGCTAACATTATACGCCTGATCATCTACCTAGAGTGGTTAGCCAATATTGTACCAGTCAAAAAGACGAACAGCAAGTGGAGAATGTGCATTGAATTCACTGATCTAAACAAAGCATGCCCAAAAGGGTACTATCTGCTGGAAAGAGTGGATAAGGTGGTGGACGACGCTGCAAATAGCGAAATGTTATCATTGTTAGACTTTTTCTCGGGATACCACCAGATTAGAATAAAGAAAGAAGATGATAGAAAAACTGGTTTCATAACACTCTTTAAAACCTTTTGCTTCATGAGGATGCCCAAGGGGCTAAACATGCAGGTAAAACTTTCTCAAGAATGATAGCAATAATCTTGTCCAAACAGCTTCGCAGAAATATCCTAGCTTATGTCGACGATATAGTCGTAAAAAGTGATAAGAGGAAAGATCACATTCTTGACCTCGCGGAAACATTTGCTAATTTAAGAGAAGCAAACCTCAAATTCAACCCAGAGAAATATGTGTTTGGGGTTCAGTGGGGCAAAGTCTTAGGGTTCCTAGTTTCAACAAAAGGCATCCAAGCCAACCAAGACAAAGTTCAGGCACTCGTTGATATGAGGGAGCCAGCCTCGATGAAAGATGTGTAGAGGTTGATGGGAAGAACCATGGAGCAAAGCTTACCATTCTTCCAAGTGTTGAGAAACTCTAAAAAGTTTGAGTGGAGGAGCAGCAGAGCGAGGCTTTCCAACAGCTAAAAGACTACTTGACAACCAGGACCAAACAGTGCCCACCCGAACCAAGATCACCTCTCTTACTATATGTGTCAGCCTCGAACTCAGCTATTACCACTGCTCTGATCCAAGAAAAAGAAATTGATGGAGAGGTGAAACAGATCCCAGTCTACTTCACCTCGAAGCACTATCAGGGTCGAGACTATTCTACTCAAGCTAGAAAAAATCACGTATGCAGTGGTCATGGCAGCACGCAAGCTGCAACATTATTTTGAGGGCCACATAATCATAGCAGTCACAAGCCAGCTGCTACAAGATCTCTTTACAAACAGAGAAGCTTTGGGGAGTATTACTAAATGGGCATCAGAACTGTCAGAATATGGTGTAGACTTTGAGAGAAGAAGTGCCATAAAATCACAAGTTCTAGCTGATTTCATTGTAGACTGGACATCCCCATGTACTAACCAAGATGAGGTCGAGGTTCCATGGGTCGTACATTGTGGTGGCGCCTGGTCTGACAGAGGGACTAGAATCTTAGCTATCATCAGGCGTCAAAATGAGATATGTTGCAAGGCTCAACTTTGAAGATGGTGCGAGGTCTACAAACAACACCACAGAATACGAAGTACTACTCATGGGGCTAAGGAAAATGAAGGCCCTGGGTCAACAAGTATTCATAATAAAGATAGACTCTAAAGTAATCAAAGAGCACATAGAAAAGGATAGCAAGACTAGGGAACCAGAACTAGTCAAGTATCTCACCGCAGTAAGAGCAATGTAATGATATTTCAAGGGCTTCACGGTGCAACACATCCCAAGGGCAAAAAATGATGAAACAGATGCAATGGCAAAAGCAGCGGCACAGAACCAGCCCGTGCCCCCTAATGTGTTCTTTGAATTCATCCACACACCATCGACAAAGGAGCCAGCCTCGAAGATAGTAAATTGTAACGACCTCGGTTAAAAAAATCCTTCACGTTAATCTTAATCTGAGTCCCTCATCCCCTATCTCAGTTTTACCAAGTCTAAGTGCTCAACCTCCAGTTCGGTCCTGACCCCTGTTATCCGACCCCTTGCCGTTTCCCCAGTTCCGACCCCACCGACCCCAACTCACCCGCCGGATCTTTCTAAGTCCTCCCACAATGCCTCCCTTCAATCTAAGCAGTGGACCACCGAGACTGACCGGTGGACCCACGAGATCTTTCTCCCAGATCTCCCATGACAGACGCACTCGAATTGCATGCCCGCTTCAGAGTCCCCTTGCCGCGTGGCTCAACTTCTCCGACGCCTGCCGCTCCGCCTCGTCGCCGGCCACGACCGGATGGATCCTCGCGCCCCCTTCCCCCAATCGCAGCGGAAGCTCCTTTGCTACCCTTTCTGCAGCACCTCACCGCCCGCGCCCATCATCACCTCGCCAGATCCCATCTGTAGAGCACGATGCTGCCCGTCTTTTCCGTCGCTCCTCCACAGTCGTGCCACCCCGGTCCTCGCTACACAACGATTCCTCCTCCACCAATCCAGACCACGGCCGCGACAGCTCCTTTTCCGCCCTGTCAGAGCTTTGCCCCCGACAATCTTTTGCTCCACGCTCGCCCACGCGACCGCAGCCACCTGTCTTCTAGCCTGTGCGCCCTCGTTTCTAGTGCCATTTCCCTAGTCACTTCCATCAAATCCACCGCACGACGACGCCCGCCTTCGCTAAATCTCAACCACCGGCAAAACCGCGCCTGCGCCGCCCCACCTCTGGTGCCCAATGACCGCCAGTGTCATCCCCGAAGCCCTGCTCCACTGCCCTTGTTGCTTAATCGCCGCCCCGGCAGCGCACTCCATCGTTTCTTCCCCGGTCCTTGCACCGCTCCAACCTTCTCTCTTCCGCGCAGCTATAAAAAGGAATGCCGGAGCCCCGCCGGAGTTCCCCTTCACCATCGCTACCCTCCCGCTTTGCTCCCTGTTCGTGCTCACAACGCCACCACCTAAGTTCTGAGGAACTCTCCTCTCCGCTCGACACCGCTCTCTCAATCCGCCCAGCCTCTTGCTCCTCCGCGCTGCGCAAACGCTTGCTTGTGGTTCACAAGAAGCACCCCCGCTGCCGGAGCACCACCGGACATCATCGCCGCTGCCCAAGCCTTAGTCTTTCCGCCCAAGCCTGTTCTTTTCCGACCCCAAGCTTCATCTGTCAGACGAAGGTAAGCTGCCGACCCTTTGTTCGTCTCGTCCGACCCCACCTATCCACCCGACCCCGGTTCCATCTCGCCCGACCCTGTGTGTTCCGCCGACCTTTCTCCGCCTCGCCTGAGGGCTCGGCTGTATCTTTTTCCTTGAACCGAGGGTATATGTGTAAAACTTGGGGACTTTTCAGCGTTAAGTCTGAGGACCCCTAGCACATCTTTTCCTCTAATCTAAGGGTCAGCTCATAAGTTCCTTCCCATCCGACCCTTATATCCTGATCTCCACCAACTCAAGCGAACCTCCCCATCCTCCCGTAACTTGCCGCAAGTTTCTGGGCTCAAACTTGCAAGTGTTGCTGTTGAAATAACTGTCTAAATGCTAACCCATGCATTGCATTCGTGTAGAGCTGCGTCTCGCTGACGGCTTCTACGAACTGTGCCCGGCGCCAGAGGACGAAGTTGCAGCAGAGCTCTCGCCTCCAGAAGCTGGAGCCGTCCAAGCAGAAGAACAGCTTCCCTTCTCCTTGATCAAAGGCAAGCCTCGGATGCATGAATCCCCTTGTGTTTTACCAAACTTGCGCATGCCTTCTTTATCATGCTTGTGCATTTACGTATAGGAGTTGTTTGGAACCATAGATGCATGACTTAGATCCCTTGATCTGATCACTAGCTGTTGGACTGAGTAGATGCCATGCTTAATAGGAAGCGCTAAAAGCCGAGTGATGTCCTGTCACTCGCGAGTTGTAGGAGTTGGCTGTTTTCCTTCTGTTACAATTATAAGGACGATGGACGGGGCAGGGTTCTGGTTAACTCTTTGGTGGTCGGTTGATCGCCCCGTCTGTCTATGAAACTTGCTAAGGCCCGACAGTGGTGGTGTTCGTGATCAAGTGTTTGAATGTAGTAATCTCATACCTAGTATGGGATGGGGAAGCCTTGTACCTGATTGAACTAGGGCGTGGCTTATACCCCTGTTGTCCCTGGAACGAGGTTCCCATGGTGCATCATGTGGGTGCAAGTGCGGTCACAGTACGGTAGAGACCGGGACTGTGGAGCATTGCATGCCAAGGGAAGTTTGAACCTGACACGCACCTGGGAATTGATGGGGACAGCCGACACGGGAAGCGACCCTTGTGGTGCGCGGATGTCGTGAGATTAGGTTCGCCATGCATGGTTAAGAAACCCGAATCGATTCGTCTGCCTCTCACAGTTTGAGACTGCTTGATCGCTATGTCACCCTGAGTAATAAAGGAATCTGATGATGACATGGTCTTGATGAAGATATATATACCTTTGGTTGGTTCTATGTTTGCTTAGAGTAAGTTGTTAACTTAGATCGGGTAATGAACTTAGAACTTGAGCTAAAACTTGAAAGTAGGGATATGCCTAGCGCTTTTGGCAAACAAACCCCTCAGCCAAAAAGCCTTGCATGTCTAGAAGTAGTGGAGTAGCGTACTCCCTGTCGGTTAAGTCTTGTTGAGCTTAGTAGCTCAGCCTTGTTGTAGCTCTTCTTTTTCAGGTGAAGTTGCTGCCTCTAAGCCCTCCTCTGTTGGCACTTGGCTGCCCCAACTCCCTCCGGGTTGGACGGTTGAGTGGGATCCCTCCTCGGATGGCGAGGAGAGGGATCACTGATGTCCCGGTTGGCCTCACCAGGGATATCCGACCCCGACGAAGTAGCTTCCGCTTGTTGTTTTACCTTCTGCTGTTTTCTTATAAACCTTGTAAAACTCTGATGTTGTTTTTGGAATTGATCTAAATGGTTAAGTTGGTTAACCAGTGGACTTGTTGTATTCTCTGGAACCGCTCACCTTTGTGTGAGTTTGCTAAACGCGGTTCTGTTCAAGTGGCTAAATCAGAGGAAATCCGACGGCACTTCGTGTTTACCTAGTTAAGGCATGAGTGTCGCATATCAGGCAACTTGACCATGTTTAATCAAGCAAATCCGAAGTGGATCCACCACAGCTGGTACCAAAGCCGGTTTTAGCAAGACAGAGAACACAATAGGCCCTAATCACTTCTTTTAAAAATAAAAGTTGCAAGAAACTCTTTGAAAAATCTCGTACGATCGTTAAGGCTGACTTTAGTACGGGAGGCCCTAGGGGATTTTAGGGTTGTTTTTAGGTGGCTAATATTTATTTGGTTATCTTGCTAACCCTTCCAGCACTTCGCCACGTGTATCATACGTGTGCCGAGTCCGCATCACGAGTATGCGAGGGTTGATAGGGAGTTCTATTCAAAGGACCCTATCATCGCAGTTGTTTTGCCCACATTTATTAATACGTGCGCAGGTTCCGTATGTTAATCCATACGAAGGTTGGTATGGTTCGATTCTAACGAGCCTATCATCACGGTTGTTCACCACGTCTATTATACGTGCGCTGATTCCGCATCGCGACTATGCGAAGGGTCATATGGTTCCATTCAAGGGGACCTATTTCCACAGTTGGGTGCTGTCCATGCAGCCTTGAACGCATGGGTGCCAGTCCTATAGTGAACGGTAATGTTTGGGGACGCTTTCGTGGGTACTGGCACGAAAGGTTCATGTGGTTGTGTTTTCTGCAGGTACACTAACCGCGTTCGCTTAGGAGACATTGCTAGAACCGACTAGCTACTATAGGGAGAGACGTACTGGTTGCCTTGCCACCGGCACTAACCGCGTAAGCCAAGTTTTGGCAGTTGTTTGGCTAAGAACGAGGTAGGCCGTGCATGCGACATAAGCTAAAAATCGGTAAAGTCACCCTCCTCAAAAGCAACCTTGCTCGGAAAAGCTCTTCTTCGGTTCTAAGGATTTCTAGTTTCTTCCAGCTTGTTCTCGATTAAAATCCGGATGCTTTTTCTATCCGACCCCTGGCTCCTAGAGCTCATCTCACGTTGTTTTGGTTCTTGGTTCCAGATGGCCGCCCCCGGACACGTTCTGTATGGCGTAGATGGCATCTCCCATTCGACGTGTCTGCACTTCGAGGGTTTTCCTGCTATCTTGTGGGACACCTTGAGGTGGTTCGGTTATCAGTCTCCACCTTTGTATGCGGGACGGATGTATCTGGAGCACGGCGTCCCAAGGTGCAACGTGCAGGCAGTAGTACCTCCTCCTCCTGTTGAAGCGTCCCCACATAAGTGGAGACTAAATGTGA
The DNA here is from genome assembly GCF_000263155.2 of Setaria italica. Lineage (NCBI taxonomy): Eukaryota > Viridiplantae > Streptophyta > Magnoliopsida > Poales > Poaceae > Setaria > Setaria italica. The sequence continues at coordinate 30,960,360 of NC_028458.1, read as the reverse complement.
TCCAAATTATCAGTCCCAGGAGGCTGATAACACATTTATTCAACAGATAGTTCAGAAACCGTACAACTCCCGAAGGAGCGGGCGGGCAAGCCACACCCAAAGCAAGACTAAAGCGATAACAACACAAATCCAAGTTGCAGTCCAGTCGGACTCCGGGCTGCAATCGGAGCTAAGCGTCAGCGGAAGCATCCTGCAAAAGGGCCAACACCACAGGCAGCGTTGGGTGCAGACGCAACCTCCTACTCGAAGTCCTCGGCGACGAAGTCCGAATCCTCCTCTGGAGTAACAACACAAGGGTGAGTACAAAGGTACTCAACAAGTCCAACCCCATCCACGGAGGGGGATACAACAGAATAGGCACAAGAATAAACAAGGAAAAGGCTATGGTTTATTTGCAGTAAAGCTAAATTTTAGACACATGCAGGGTTCTGTTTCAAAGAAGTTTCATGAAAACATTTTAATAAACAGTATATCAAGTGGGGTTGATCCTACACAAAGGATCCAAGTTTTATCGCTACCGGACTCCCCGTCCGCCGTAGCGCACGGCACATCTGCCGGACACTTCCAAAATTTCCACGCACCCACACACGCAGTACAAAACCAGTCATCCCCAAAAGCTAGTTGTGTGATCGAGCCGTAACTCGTCCAATGCCGTGGACACGGCTACCCGGATAGGTTTTAACTCTGCAGAGGTTGTACACTTTTCCCACAAGTAGGGTACCGTATCGCGAACACCTTAGTGTCGGTACGGATCCTAACAAAGCCATTACCCACCTTAGCCAACACTGACTAGTCAACGCAAGAGCGCTCAAGGGGTTAGCAACCCATCCACGGGGCCGTAACCGGGACCTAAGTCACCAAGAGCTTAGTCCTTTTCCAAGGCCTCCCGTTGCTCACCAGCACACCTGAAGCCTAGCAGTTTAGCTAGTGGGATTTATGCTAAGCCGTTGCCCATACAACGGTCGAGTGGTTGTACGATGAGGGAATTAGGCAGGATGACACATCAACTCAGTCCTTAGTCATGACAAGACAGATATCTCCCACACTGCTCAACCACTGAGGTACGAGCCTATCAATCCGGAGTTCCACACAAGAAACACCCATCCATCTCATCCACCACCTCTCTTAACACCCGAAAACCCAACTCCTCAGTTAAACATACTCACACATTTATTTTCCGGGTAAACAGGTGTAGTCATGTTTGAATTTGGATAATGAGTTCCTAAGCATTCTAGCAGTATTTATCATCTAAACAGAGCAACTCATATTTAGAGATAAACATGGGACAACAAGGAATAGTCATAACAATCAAGGGGAGGCTATCCAACCATGTCTTGCGATAAAACAATATGCATTTTATAAAACAGGCCAATAGGTTGTGTCTGAAAAACTGGGTATTAAATATGCATCAAAGGGTGAGATTGGACTTGCCGTTCTCAAAGCCTTCAAGGAGCTCCTGCTCGCGGTACTGGTCCTCGGGCTTGGGCCCGCGGTCGAACTCCTCCTCGCGCTCCTCCTCGGGTACTCCGCGATCTACGGCACACACAAACGAGCACACAATAAATAAAAAGGAAAAAGGGTTTTACCCGATGAGCTCCGAACAGGAAACATGAACGGAAAATAGGTAGGAAGGGCATTTTCGTGGGATTTCGATATGCCTCGGTGGAAATATATGGGAGGAGGCCGTGGTCGAGTTTGGGGTTAATCGGAGGAGGTTTGGTGCATGAAATGACGGGTTAAAGGAGTATTAGGGGCTTTAAAACGGGGTTTAGGACTGAACCGCGAGAGTAAGGGCCTATCTGTAATTATTTTTGGAATGGTGGAAGGACTGGTTCGCGAATCAGGGAAATTTGTGGGTTGGGTCGCGAGGAGAGGGATTTACCCCTTCTTCTTCCTGGAGACAATCAGGAGCTTGAGAGGAAGATGGTCGTCGGCGTTCTGGTGGTGGGAGTGGAGGAAGGCAAGGTGCTCGTGGTGAGGGTGTGGAGGTGAAGGCTCGGCTCCCTCCTTTTATAGGCGGCGCGCGGGCGGGCGAGGGCCGAGGTAATGATGGCGGCCGGACTTTTGACCGGTGGCGTGCCGGAGTGGTGGAGCTCGTGGATGGCGTGGCGGCGTGGTCGACGAGGCCACAGGGGCGGCGACCGGTGACCGGCGACACGACGCGACGCACCGAGCCAAGCGCTAAACGCCAAGGCGCGAGCGGGCGCGGTACGGGCGACGTGACGCGGTGCGGGCGCGGCGCGGCGCGGGCGCGCGCGGCCCGACGCGGCGCGCGGCCCAGCGCGCGCGTGCCAGGCAGGGGGGTCGGCGCTGTGCAAGTGGAGGGGCTGCCAGGGAGTAAAGAAGAGAGAGAAGAAGGGAAAAAGGAGGGGAGAAAGGAAGAGAAGGAAAAAGGAGAAAGAAAAGAAGGAGGAAGAAAAATAAAGAAGGGAAAAAGGAGGGGAGAAAGGAAGAGAAGGAAAAAGGAGAAAGAAAAGAAGGAGGAAGAAAAATAAAGAAGGAAGATGAAGAGAGGGAAGGGAGGGGAAAAAGATGGCGGGAATTTCGGGATTCGACTGCGCGCGGTGACGGATTGACGGGCACGCGGCGAAAATTACGGGGAGTGGAAAAATGGAGAATTGAGGGGTCGGGGCCAGGACGGCGGGTCCAACGGAAGGGAAGGGATTTGACGGAGCTCGGCGGTCGGAAAAATTTTGGAAAGTGTTTTTAGCGGGTGATTTAACCGGGTGTATTTTACGGGCGTTACAAACCTACCCCACTTAAATTGAATCTCGTCCTCGAGATTCGGCTGAGTCCTGAACAGATGGGGGAATTCCTTCTTCAACGCATCCTCGCGTTCCCAAGTGGCTTCTTCTTCACCATGCCTACTCCATTGAACTCTGCAAATCCGTACCGCTGAATTTCTTGTCCTTCTGGTGACTGTGTCCAGAATCTTGATGGGTACCTCCTGATATCGCAGATCTTTCTGCAAATCTATGGTCTCCACCGGTATTTGCTCTTCTGGTACTCTCAGGCATTTTCTCAGCTGGGATACATGGAACACCGGGTGAATATCCGACATCTCTTCGGGCAACTGGATACGGTAGGCTACCGCTCCAATTCTCTTTAGCACCTTGTATGGTCCGATATACCGAGGGGCCAGCTTTCCTTGCACTTGGAACCTTCGGGTACCTCGGATCGGAGAGACCTTAAGGTACACGAAGTCCCCCTCACTGAAACTCAACTCTCGTCTCCTCTTATCTGAGTAGCTCTTTTGTCTAGACTGTGCTGCTTTCAACTTCTCTCGTATTTCAGCTACTCGCTCTTCTGCTTCCTTAATAAAGGCAGGTCCTACCAGGGTGCGCTCTCCCACTTCCGACCACATCAACGGGGTCCTGCACTTTCTTCCATAGAGAGCCTCAAACGGTGACATGCCTAAGCTGGCTTGGTAACTGTTGTTGTATGAGAACTCTGCATATGGTAGACTCTGCTCCCAATCCTTGCCATAAGTAAGGACACATGCCCTCAACATGTCTTCCATGATCTGATTTACTCTCTCTGTTTGGCCATCGGTCTGGGGGTGATAAGCTGAACTAAAGTCCAGTTTGGTGCCCATAGCCTTATGGAGACTCTTCCAGAATCTAGAGGTGAATTGGGTCCCTCTATCCGAAACAATTCTGCTAGGTACACCATGCAACTTCACTATGTTGTCCACATAGAGCCGAGCTAGCTTCTCTCCCCCATAGGTGGTCCGTACGGGCAAGTAGTGGGCAACCTTAGTGAGTCGGTCCACTATCACCCATATGGAGTCATTCCCTTTCTGAGTCCTGGGCAATCCCACTACAAAATCCATGCCAATCTCGTCCCACTTCCAAACTGGAATGGGTAATGGTTGTAGTAACCCGGCTGGCTTCTGATGTTCGGTCTTAACTCTTTGGCAAATATCGCAATGAGCGACGAACTGGGCTATGTCCGCCTTCATCCCGTTCCACCAGTACTTCTGCTTTAAGTCCATGTACATCTTGGTGGATCCCGGGTGGATGGAATATGCTGAGTTATGGGCCTCATCTATGATGGTTTGCCGGAATTCACCTTCCTTGGGTACACAAATCCTATCCTTGTACCACAAGGTTCCCTTTTCATCCACTCTGAAGTCTGGGGCTTTGTTTTCTCCGGTTTGCCTGCGAATCCTCACCAGGTCCGGGTCCGAGCCTTGGGCCTCTCAGATTCTTTCTTCTAGGGTGGGCTGAACACTTAGCTTGCGGCTGGTATTCTGGGGGATGATATGTACATTTAATCGGGCCATTTCCTCTTGTAAGTGGGGGTCCTTAGGTCCGATCTGCCCATGGGGTTTCCTGCTTAATGCATCCGCTACCACATTGGCCTTACCGGGGTGGTAGTGAATTTCCAGATTATAGTCCTTGACCAATTCTAACCATCTTCTTTGCCTTAGATTCAGATCTGGTTGGGTGAAGATGTATTTTAGGCTCTTGTGGTCAGTGTAAATCTCACACTTATTCCCGATCAAGTAATGTCTCCAGATCTTGAGGGCATGCACTACGGCTGCAAATTCCAAGTCATGGGTGGGGTAATTTTGTTCATGGGGCTTAAGTTGACGGGAGGCATAAGCCACTACCTTTCCATCCTGCATCAGGACACACCCTAACCCTTGGCGAGAAGCGTCACAATAAATGACGAAGTCCCGCTGAATATCCGGTAGGGTTAACACTGGGGCGGTCGTTAATTTTCTCTTCAGTTCCTGAAAACTCCTCTCACATGCCTCGGTCCAATTGAATTTCTTGTCCTTTCTGAGTAGCTCTGTCATAGGTCGGGCTATCTTGGAAAATCCTTCAATGAACCTCCGATAGTACCCAGCTAAACCAAGAAAACTCCTGATTTCACTAACATTGGTGGGTTGCTGCCAGTTGGAGACGGCTTCCACCTTCTCGGGGTCGACTGCTACTCCTTCTGCAGTCAAGATGTGCCCAAGAAATGCCACCTTCTCTAGCCAAAATTCACATTTACTGAATTTAGCATAAAGTCGGTGGGCTCTCAATCTCTCCAGCACTACTCGCAGATGTTGCTCATGCTCTTGGACACTCTTGGAGTAAATAAGTATGTCGTCGATAAAGACCACGACAAACTTGTCTAACTCTTCCATAAACACCTTGTTCATGAGATTCATGAAATAAGCAGGGGCATTGGTCAGTCCAAAGGACATCACTGTGAATTCAAACTGGCCATACCGGGTAACAAAAGCTGTCTTCGGGATATCACTTTCCTTAATCTTGAGCTGGTGGTACCCTGATCTCAAATCTATTTTGGAGAAGTACTTGGCTCCTTTTAACTGGTCAAATAGGTCATCTATTCTGGGAAGGGGGTACTTATTCTTGATGGTGACCTCATTTAGTGCGCGATAATCCACGCACATCCTCATGCTTCCATCCTTCTTCTTGACAAATAGCACTGGGGCTCCCCACGGGGATGAGCTAGGTCTGATAAAGCCACTCTGCTGTAGTTCACCTAACTGTTTCTTCAGCTCTGCTAACTCAGATGCTGCCATTCTATAGGGCCTCTTGGCTATAGGGGAGGTTCCAGGGATAAGGTCGATCACAAACTCTATATCCCTATCTGGGGGCATTCCAGGTAGTTCCTCAGGAAAAACATCCGGGTATTCACTCACTACCGGGACTCCTTCTATGACTTTGGCTTCCATGCTAAAAACCATTGGGTCAGGCCCACTTCCCCGGGTGTGGCAGATTACTTGTACGCCATCCTGATTAGTTAGGCGTACTACCTTATCAGCACATCCTATGTGTCCATCATGTAGGCTTAACCAATCCATTCCAAGGATCACATCTATTCCTTCAGACTTAAGTACTACTAGATCTGCTAGGAACTCTACCCCACTTAAATTGATCCTTACCCGGGAACAACCTAGTCGACACTGGATGTCGGCTCCAGGCATCCGGGTTATTAGGGGTACCTTTAGTAGTACTGTAGGTATGTGGTACTTATCCACAAAGCTTGATGATATAAATGAATGTGATGCTCCAGAATCGAAGAGTATTGTTGCCAATACTGAGCTGACTAGAAACTCACCGAGTACAACGCCCTGAGCTTCCTGAGCCTCTTGCGCGCTGATGTGGTTGACGCGGGCTCGTCCAAATGACTGCTGGGGCTGCCTCACCTGCTGGCTGTTGTTGTTGTTGTTGTTGTTGTGGCCAGGGTTGTTGCTGCGGACGAGAACACGGTTGGCTCCTGACACTGCTGCCCTTGGCCCAGTCACTGCGTTGGAGAAGGCTGACGCAGCTGGCTTGTTGGCGTAGGGGCAGTTGGCAATGAAGTGCCCTGGCTCACGGCAGTTGAAGCATGCCCTGCCGTTGTTGGTGACCTGACTGGCGCTGTTCTGTGGGGCCTTGACAGGGTTCTGGCTTCTGAATGGGGCATTGGCCTGATGGGAACCGGAGGCTTGAGACTGGGTCCGGTACTGCATGGGAGCTTGGGACCTGGGCATGGGGTAACCAAAGCTTCTTGGTTTCTGAAACCTGTCCTGCTGGTGGGCCTTGCTGTCCAGGAACCGGCGCTTGTTGTCTCTCCTTTCATCTGCCTTGGCTCTCTCAGTCAGAATGGCCATGTTCATCAGGGTGTTGAAGTCAGGGTAAATCTGAGGGGTAAGTAGGGTCCTCAGTTCTGCGTTCAAGCCCTTCTTGAACATGTCTTGCTTCTTCTCATCCTTGTCCACCTCTTCGGGAGCATAGCGGGCCAACTCCACGAACTGATAGGTGTACTCTTCCACAGACTTGTTGCCCTGGCGCAGTTCATGGAATTCGTCCGCCTTGCGCTTCATGGTAGCTGCAGGAATGTGATAGCGGCGGAACTCTGTCACAAACTCATCCCAGGTGATAGTGGAGGCATCCTGGGCGGCCGTGCAGTAGTTCTCCCACCAAGCTAAAGCAGTCCCAGTGAGCTGGTGTGCAGCCAGAAGAACTTTGTCCCTGCTCTCACAGCCGAATGGCTCTAGCTTCCTCTTAATGACCCGCAGCCAGTCATCTGCGTCCAGGGGGTTGATGGACCCGCCAAAGGTGGGTGGCTTGGTGCGGAGGAAGTCTGTCAGCTTCTCATTCATACTCTATCCGCGGGGCCTCTGGCGAGTGATGGCATTGGCCAAGGCTTCCAGCAGGAGGGTCTGGTTGTTCATGACTTGTACCAGATCAATGACCGATGGGGGCGGTGGCTCCTGTGCTCCCACTTGACTCTCTCCCCTACCCTCGGGCTGGTTCACCTCCTGCTCCTCATGGTGCACTATTGGTGGTGGTCCCTGCCTTTCCTGTTGTCTTTCTGCACTGGGAGTGGCACATGCTTGACTCGGGGAGGTCCTGGTGGCACGCTTGGGAGGCATCTGCAGATTGAGCGAACTTTCATGAGACTTGGATTTGGATATTAAGGTGATGTTTAGTTAATTATTTCGAATTTTCGAAGAGACAGAATCCACCTCCTGTCGACAAGCACACAGACTAACAAACAACAAGCACAAATGATTTTATTATTTTGCCGGGGCGGTTACAACACTTGGGGTAGGGCCAAAACACGTGCTACACGACCGGTACAACGACACAACTGGGGGGGGGGTACAAGTCTAGACTCGGGACAGCTTCTGGAGTACAACTCTGGACCACGGACCATGACGACTCCACTCCCTCGGGCAAACTCTGGGCTGGGCACTCTACTCGCGGGACGAATCTGCACACTGCGCGGAGTGGTCTTCGGGCGGAATCAGGAGGGCCAGCACCTCATCTCTCAAGGTCCCACCTGCGGGAGGGAGCTCATTGGCCACCTCAGAGTCCCTTTCCGAAGGCGGTGGTGCCGGTGTGGCATCGGGGCTCTTCCGCTTCCCGGACCCCTGGGCAACAGGGACTCCATCCAATACTGGGGCCTCGTCATCCTCCATGATCCGCATCTTCCTCCGTGTGCGGTCCGAGCGGTGGGCTTCCTTCAGGGCCTGCGCGTGCCGGTCCTCGGCCTCTTTGAGGGCCTCGATGGCGAGGGCCTCATTGCTTTGGGCGGCCGCGGCTCGGGCCTCAGCTGCTGCCAATCTCACCTGGAGCCTTCTCACCATAATCTCGGCGTCCTCGGCTCTGCGGATCTGCTGCTTCAAATGAGCGGCCTGCTCATCGCAGAGTTCATCCAAAGTGAGGAGGTAGGCAGCCATATGGAGCACGGTGGGGTCATCCTCGCGCTGTCCACGTCCTTCCAAAGTCCTCACCCGGGCCAGCCAAACCGGGCGGTTCTTCTTGACAGGCGGGTAGAACCTCATCGGCATGCGTCCGATGTGCCGCTCATAGATCTGGCACAGGTAGCGCAGGGCTTTCCGAGCTGCCGCCTGGTAAGTGTCTTTCCGCCGGAAACCAGTGGCAGACACATTCCAAGGCTGAATGTCGGGGAAGCGGCTGCTCCTGCCCACAAAGATGGTCATCTCGCACCGGAGAGTCCCACGGTCCTCATACTCCCTGCTGGAGTACTCCGGGCGCTCGTAAATTCCGAGGCGGTCCATGCAGGTGAACAACAACCTGGGAAAACCGGGCTCCTCCAGGCAGTGGCTGTTGGTCCACCCTTCTTCGGCCATCTGGAAAGAATCGGGGTGTAAATCAGTTTTGCAATTGAGCAGGGGTAGCAAGAAATTTTGTAAATCATTTAATTTGGTCAAAAAGGCTTTTCCGGTCCTAATGGTTACGTCCTACGGCCAACGACGGCTCTGATACCACCTGAAGCGTCCCCACATAAGTGGAGACTAAATGTGATCCAAATTATCAGTCCCAGGAGGCTGATAACACATTTATTCAACAGATAGTTCAGAAACCGTACAACTCCCGAAGGAGCGGGCGGGCAAGCCACACCCAAAGCAAGACTAAAGCGATAACAACACAAATCCAAGTTGCAGTCCAGTCGGACTCCGGGCTGCAATCGGAGCTAAGCGTCAGCGGAAGCATCCTGCAAAAGGGCCAACACCACAGGCAGCGTTGGGTGCAGACGCAACCTCCTACTCGAAGTCCTCGGCGACGAAGTCCGGATCCTCCTCTGGAGTAACAACACAAGGGTGAGTACAAAGGTACTCAACAAGTCCAACCCCATCCACGGAGGGGGATACAACAGAATAGGCACAAGAATAAACAAGGAAAAGGCTATGGTTTATTTGCAGTAAAGCTAAATTTTAGACACATGCAGGGTTCTGTTTCAAAGAAGTTTCATGAAAACATTTTAATAAACAGTATATCAAGTGGGGTTGATCCTACACAAAGGATCCAAGTTTTATCGCTACCGGACTCCCCGTCCGCCGTAGCGCACGGCACATCTGCCGGACACTTCCAAAATTTCCACGCACCCACACACGCAGTACAAAACCAGTCATCCCCAAAAGCTAGTTGTGTGACCGAGCCGTAACTCGTCCAATGCTGTGGACACGGCTACCCGGATAGGTTTTAACTCTGCAGAGGTTGTACACTTTTCCCACAAGTAGGGTACCGTATCGCGAACACCTTAGTGTCGGTACGGATCCTAACAAAGCCATTACCCACCTTAGCCAACACTGACTAGTCAACGCAAGAGCGCTCAAGGGGTTAGCAACCCATCCACGGGGCCGTAACCGGGACCTAAGTCACCAAGAGCTTAGTCCTTTTCCAAGGCCTCCCGTTGCTCACCAGCACACCTGAAGCCTAGCAGTTTAGCTAGTGGGATTTATGCTAAGCCGTTGCCCATACAACGGTCGAGTGGTTGTACGATGAGGGAATTAGGCAGGATGACACATCAACTCGGTCCTTAGTCATGACAAGACAGATATCTCCCACACTGCTCAACCACTGAGGTACGAGCCTATCAATCCGGAGTTCCACACAAGAAACACCCATCCATCTCATCCACCACCTCTCTTAACACCCGAAAACCCAACTCCTCAGTTAAACATACTCACACATTTATTTTCTGGGTAAACAGGTGTAGTCATGTTTGAATTTGGATAATGAGTTCCTAAGCATTCTAGCAGTATTTATCATCTAAACAGAGCAACTCATATTTAGAGATAAACATGGGACAACAAGGAATAGTCATAACAATCAAGGGGTGGCTATCCAACCATGTCTTGCGATAAAACAATATGCATTTTATAAAACAGGCCAATAGGTTGTGTCTGAAAAACTGGGTATTAAATATGCATCAAAGGGTGAGATTGGACTTGCCGTTCTCAAAGCCTTCCGGGAGCTCCTGCTCGCGGTACTGGTCCTCGGGCTCGGGCCCGCGGTCGAACTCCTCCTCGCGCTCCTCCTCG
>NC_028458.1:30866960-30949960 GCF_000263155.2 Setaria italica | reverse complement strand
AAAAAGGGTTTTACCCCGATGAGCTCTCGAACAGGAAACATGAACGGAAAATTGGTAGGAAGGGCATTTCGTGGGATTTCGATATGCCTCGGTGGAAATTTATGGGAGGAGGCCGTGGTCGAGTTGGGGTTAATCGGAGGAGGTTTGCGCATGAAATGACGGGTTAAGGAGTATTAGGGGCTTTAAAACGGGGTTTAGGACTGAACCGCGAGAGTAAGGGCCTATCTGTAATTATTTTGGGAATGGTGGAAGGACTGGTTCGCGAATCAGGGAAATTTGTGGGTTGGGTCGCGAGGAGAGGGATTTACCCCCTTCTTCTTCCTGGAGACAATGAGGAGCTTGAGAGGAAGATGGTCGTCGGCGTTCTAGTGGTGGGAGTGGAGGAAGGCAAGGTGCTCGTGGTGAGGGTGTGGAGGTGAAGGCTCGGCTCCCTCCTTTTATAGGCGGCGCGCGGGCGGGCGAGGGCCGAGGTAATGATGGCAGCCGGACTTTTGACCGGTGGCGTGCCGGAGTGGTGGAGCTCGTGGATGGCGTGGCGGCGTGGTCGACGAGGCCACAGGGGCGGCGACCGGTGACCGGCGACACGACGCGACGCACCGAGCCAAGCGCTAAACGCCAAGGCGCGAGCGGGCGCGGTACGGGCGACGTGACGCGGTGCGGGCGCGGCGCGGCACGGGCTCGGCGCGGCGTGGGCGCGGGGCGGGGCGGCGCGGCGCGGGGCGGCGCGGCGCAGGCGACGCGGGCGGCGGCGCGGGCGCGTGTGCGCGGCCCGGCGCCTCGGCGCGCGTGCCAGGCAGGGGGGGCCGGCGCTGTGCAAGTGGAGGGGCTGCCAGGGAGTAAAGAAGAGAGAGAAGAAGGGAAAAAGGAGGGGAGAAAGGAAGAGAAGGAAAAAGGAGAAAGAAAAGAAGGAGGAAGAAAAAGAAAGAAGGAAGATGAAGAGAGGGAAGGGAGGGGAAAAAGATGGCGGGAATTTCAGGATTCGACTGCGCGCGGTGACGGATTGACGGGCACGCGGCGAAAATTACGGGGAGTGGAAAAATGGAGAATTGACGGGTCGGGGCCAGGACGGCGGGTCCGACGGAAGGGAAGGGATTTGACGGAGCTCGGCGGTCGGAAAAATTTTGGAAAGTGTTTTTAGCGGGTGATTTAACCGGGTGTATTTTACGGGCGTTACAAACCTACAGGCATTTCCGAGCCAGCCCGCTCGAAGGTTCCGGATGGTTCCTCCACAGGCGCCCAGCCGACCCCAACATTCGGGAAGATGGGTCGCCTGACCCCCGCCAGCGGCAGCGCCTCATTTTCCTGGTTTCCAACCACAGGCACCCCGGTCGACTCTACAGTCACCACCGCGTCTTGCAACTTGTAACCGCTGCTTCACCTGCGGTGATGTGGGGCACTTCGCCAAGGACTGCCCCAGAAATCAGAGCCAGCGCCCCGGGCAGAACAATGCAATGCTCAACAAAGGGAAGAGGCCCAAGATGCAAGTTCGCCAAGGTTGACTGAACTACACCCACGCAGCAGAGCTTCCTGAAGGTGCGCCGATAATGACGGGTACCTTTCTGATTCACAGTTTTTCAACTTTGGTTTTGTTTGACTCAGGAGCTTCACATAGTTTTATCAAAAGAAAGACCCATGATAAGTGTGGGTTACAGGAATGCCAAACCAGAGGGTCTTTTAGGATATCCACCCCGGGTGGAATAATCACATCTGATAGGATGAGTGTCAATGTGCCTATCCAGCTAGGCCAAAACCTTTTTAAGAAGAATCTTGTTATCCTTGACCTGGAAGGAATAGATATCATCCTTGGGATGGATTGGATGACCAGACACCAAGTGGTCCTAGACACAGCTGCCCGAACTCTCCACATCAACTCACCCTTTCATGGCAGTTCTACCCTATCCTTGAAATATCCTAAGACCGCACTTCCCTGTGCGTACCCTCTATCGGAAGTCTGGCTAGAAAGCCTCCCTATTGTTTGTGAGTACCCGGATGTGTTCCCCGAGGACTTGCCCGGCATGCCACCCGATAGAGATGTGGAGTTTTCCATAGAGTTGATCCCCGGTACCGCTCCAATGTCCAAGAGACCCTATCGGATGCCACAAGCTAAGCTGGCCGAGTTGAAGACCCAGTTGCATGATCTGTTGGAAAAAGGTTTCATCCGACCCAGTGCATCACCCTAGGGTTGCCCGGCCCTGTTTGTGAAGAAGAAGGATGGCAGTCTACGCATGTGTGTAGACTACCGACCTCTCAATGCGGTGACTATCAAAAACAAGTACCCACTCCCCCGCATTGATGTCTTGTTTGATCAGTTAGCTAGAGCTAGAGTGTTCTCCAAGATCGATCTTCGTTCAGGTTATCACCAGATCAAGATCCGACCATGTGACATCCCTAAGACTGCCTTCTCCACAAGATATGGACTCTACGAGTACCTGGTCATGTCTTTTGGACTCACCAATGCAACCGCATACTTCATGTACCTCCTGAACTTGGTGTTCATGCCCGAGTTGGACAAGTTTGTAGTGGTGTTCATTGATGATATCCTGGTGTACTCGAAGAGTGAAGAAGAACATGCCAACCATCTTCATGTAGTTCTCCAACGGCTAAGAGATCATCAGCTCTATGCCAAGTTCTCCAAGTGTGAATTTTGGTTAGATAGTGTCAAGTTCTTGGGACACACTATCTCTAGGAATGGTATAGCCGTCGACCCTAGCAAGGTACAGGAACTCATGGACTGTAAGCCTCCTGCCTCAGTGCACCAGATCCGAAGTTTCCTTGGACTAGCAGGCTACTATCGGCGTTTCATACCAGACTTCTCCAAGATAGTTAAGCGGATGACTGAGCTGCTGAAGAAAGAGGTCAAGTTTGCATGGAACAATAAGTGTGAAGAAGCCTTTAAGACCCTAAAGCGCTTGCTGACCACAGCCTCGGTTTTGGCTCAACCCGACCCCTCTAGGTCGTTTGACATGTACTGTGATGCCTCTGGCACTGGACTTGGATGTGTTCTTATGCAAGACACCCGAGTCATTGCCTATGCCTCACGGGCGTTACGACCTCATGAGCTGAACTACCCGACCCATGATCTTGAGTTGGCAGCAATGATTCATGCCTTAAAGATATGGAGACACTATCTGATGGGCACTCACTACAACATCTACACCGACCACAAGAGCCTCAAGTACATCTTCACCCAAGCCGACCTCAACATGTGCCAAAGAAGATGGTTAGAGTTAATAAAGGACTATGATTTGGAAGTGCACTATCACCCCGGCAAGGCCAATGTGGTGGCCGATGCTCTTAGCCGCAAGACCTCTTGCAACTGCTTGTCGGCAACAACCTTCACCGAGACTTTGTGTCATGAGATGGGAAAACTCTGTTTAGAAATTATTTCCCATGGAACCCTCGGCCACATCGCCCTTGAGTTTGATTTGGAAGACCAAATAAGGTAAGCACAAGTAGAGGATGAAGAAGTAAGGTGGATCACAAGGAAGATTTCCTTGAAGGATGAAGGATATAAGCAGTTTCGGCAGGATGAGACTGGGAAAGTGTATTATGGAAACTGACTCGTAGTCCCAGCCACCCCAATTTGAGGAAGAAAATCCTAGATGAAGCCCATCTCTCTAAGTTCTCACTCCATCCTGGCAGCAATAAGATGTACCATAACCTCCGTCAAACCTTATGGTGGAGTGGAATGAAGCCGAAAATTGCCCGATATGTTTCAAAGTGTGACACCTGCCAACGCGTCAAGGCCAATCATCTAAAAGTAGCAGGTACCCTGCAGCCTCTACCTATTCCCTCTTGGAAATGGGAAGATATCAGCATGGACTTCATTGTTGGACTGCCCCTTTCATCGCAGCGACATGATTCCATTTGGGTTATAGTGGACCGTCTGACCAAAACCACCCACTTCCTTCCTGTCCACACCACCCACACGGTCAAGCAGTATGCGGAGTTATATCTTGATCGCATAGTTTCCCTACACAGTGTGCCTAGGACGATCATCTCTGATCGAGGAGTTCAGTTTGTAGCACGCTTTTGGGAACAACTACAAGCATCCATGGGCACCAAACTCATCCGTAGCTCAACCTATCATCCTCAAACCGATGGTCAAACCGAAAGAGTCAATTAGATCCTTGAAGACATGTTGAGAGCTTGTGTCATTCACTATGACAAGAATTGGGACAAGTGCTTGCCATTGGCGGAGTTCTCCTACAACAATAGCTACCAAGCCAGTTTGAAGATGGCACCGTTTGAAGCATTGTATGGACGAAGATGCCGGACACCATTGAATTGGTCCCAAGCTGGAGAGAGACAAATTTATGGTCCTGACTTGGTGGTAGAGGCCGAAGAGCAAGTGAAGGTAATTCAAGCAAATCTCAAGGCTGCCCAATCCCGACAGAAGAGTTACTCCGACAGGAGAAGAAGGCCCCTACAATTTGACATTGGTGATCATGTATATCTTCGGGTCTCCCCGACATTGTTTGAAATTGGCTCCCCATTACATTGGCCCATATGAAATTGTGGAAATTTGTGGACCAGTTGCCTATCGGATCCAACTCCCACAACAGCTCTCGGCCATACATGATGTTTTCCATGTGTCACAACTGAAGAAATGTGTCCAAGTCCCAACCGAGATCTTAGAACAGGAGCAGCTTCAGATCGAGCCTGACCTAACCTATGCAGAGTACCCAGCCAAGGTCCTTGACCAGAAGGAGAGGCGCACCCGATGCCAAGTGGTTAAAATGTACAAGATCCTCTGGAGAAACCACACGGAGGATGAAGCAACGTGGGAAACAGAAGAGTACTTGAACAAGCACTTCCCAGGTTTTCTTTCCAGCCAAGGAGGTAAGGACTACACACCCCCACTGGTTACTTCTACATCCGAATCTCGGGACAAGATTCTTTTTAAGGAGAGTAGGCTGTAACAACCTCGGTTAAAAAAATCCTTCACGTTAATCTTAATCCGAGTCCCTGATCCCCTGTCTCAGTTTTACCAAGTCTAAGTGCTCAACCTCCAGTTCGGTCCCGACCCTTGTTATCCGACCCCTCGCCGTTTTCGCCAGTTCCGACCCCGCCGACCCCAACTCACCCGCCGGATCTTTCTAAGTCCTCCCACAACGCCTCCCTTCAATCTAAGCAGTGGACCACCGAGACTGACCGGTGGACCCACAAGATCTTTCTCCCAGATCTCCCGTGACAGACGCACTCAAGTTGCATGCCCGCTTCAGAGTCCCTTTGCCGCGTGGCTCAACTTCTCCGATGCCCGCCGCTCCGCCTCGTCGCCGGCCACGACCGGATGGATCCTCACGCCCCCTTCCCCTAATCGCAGCGGAAGCTCCTCTGCTACCCTTTCTGCAGCACCTCGCCGCCCGCGCCCATCATCACCTCGCCAGATCCCGGCTACAGAGCCTGATGCCGCCCGTCTTTTCCATCGCCCCTCCACAGTCGCGCCGCCCCAGTCCTCGCTACGCGATGATTCCTCCTCCGCCAACTCAGACCACGGCCGCGATAGTTCCTGTTCCGCCCTGTCAGAGTTTCGCCCCCAACAATCTGTTGCTCCGCGCTCGCCCGCGCGACCGCAGCCGCCTGTCTTCTTACCTGTGCGCCCTCGTTTCTAGCGCCGTTTCCCCGGTCACTTTCATCAAATCCACCGCACGACGACGCCCGCCTTCGCCAAATCTCAACAACCGGCAAAACCGCACCTGCGCCGCCCCGCCTCTGGTGCCCAATGACCGCCGGTGTCATCCCCGAAGCCCTGCTCCACCACCCTCGTTGCTCAATCGCCGCCCCGGCAGTGCACTCCATCGTTTCTTCCCCAGTCCTTGCGCCGCTCCAACCTTGTCTCTTTCGCGCAGCTATAAAAAGGAATGTCGGAGCCCCGCCGGAGTTCCCCTTCGCCATCGCTACCCTCCCGCTTTGCTCCCTGTTCGTGCTCACAGCGCCACCGCCTAAGTTCTAAGGAACTCTCCTCTCCACTCCACACCGCTCTCTCAATCCGCCCAGCCTCTTGCTCCTCCGCGCTGCGCAAACGCTTGCTTGTGGTTCACAAGAAGCACCGCCGCCGTCGGAGCACCACCGGACATCATCGTCACTGCCCAAGCCTTAGTCTTTCCGCCCAAGCCTGTTCTTTTCCGACCCCAAGTTTCATCTGTCAGACGAAGGTAAGCTGCCGACCCTTTGTTCGTCTCGTCCGACCCCTCCTATCCACCTGACCTCGGTTCCATCTCGCCCGACCCTGTGTGTTCCGCCGACCTTTCTCCGCCTCGCCCGAGGGCTCGGCTGTATCTTTTTCCTTGAACCGAGGGTATATGTGTAAAACTTGGGGACTTTTCAGCGTTAAGTCTGAGGACCCCTAGCACATCTATTCCTCTAGTCTAAGGGTCAGCTCATAAGTTCCTTCCCATCCGACCCTTATATCCTGATCTCCACCAACTCAAGCGAACCTCCCCACCCTCCCGTAACTTGCCGCAAGTTTCTGGGCTCAAACTTGTAAGTGTTGCTGTTGAAATAACCGTCTAAATGCTAACCCATGCATTGCATTCGTGTAGAGCTGCGTCTCGCCGACGGCTTCTACGAACTGTGTCCGGCGCCAGAGGACGAAGCTGCAGCAGAGCTCCCGCCTCCAGAAGCCAGAGCCATCCAAGCAGAAGAACAGCTTCCCTTCTCCTTGATCGAAGGCAAGCCCTGGATGCATGAATCCCCCTGTGTTTTACCAAACTTGCGCATGCCTTCTTTATCATGCTTGTGCATTTACGTATAGGAGTTGTTTGGAACCATAGATGCATGACTTAGATCCCTTGATCTAATCACTAGCTGTTGGACCGAGTATATGCCATGCTCAATAGGAAGCGGTAAAAGCCGAGTGATGTCCTGTCACTCGCGAGTTGTAGGAGTTGGCTGTTTTCCTTCTGTTACAACTATAAGGACGATGGATAGGGCAGGGTTCTGGTTAACTCTTTGGTGGTCGGTTGATCGCCCCGTCTGTCTATGAAACTTGCTAAGGCCTGACAGTTGTGGTGTTCATGATCAAGTGTTTGAATGTACTAATCTCATACCTAGTATGGGATGGGGAAGCCTAGTACCTGATTGAACTAGGGCGTGGCTTATACCCCTGCTGTCTCTGGAACGAGGTTCCCATGGTGCATCATGTGGGTGCAAGTGCGTTCACAGTACGGTAGAGACCAGGACTGTGGAGCATTGCATGCCAAGGGAAGTTCAGACCTGACACGCACCTGGGAATTGATGGGGACAGCCGACACGGGAAGCGACCCTTGTGGTGCGCGGATGTCATGAGATTAGGTTCGCCATGCATGGTTAAGAAACCCGAATCGATTCGTCTGCCTCTCACAGTTTGAGACTGCTTGATCGCTATGTCACCCTGAGTAATAAAGGAATCTGATGATGACATGGTCTTGATGAAGATATATATACCTTTGGTTGGTTCTATGTTTGCTTAGAGTAAGTTGTTAACTTAGATCGGGTAATGAACTTAGAACTTGAGCTAAAACTTGAAAGTAGGGATACGCCTAGCGCTTTTGGCAAACAAACCCCTCAGCCAAAAAGCCTTGCATGTCTAGAAGTAGTGGAGTAGCGTACTCCCTGTCGGTTAAGTCTTGTTGAGCTTAGTAGCTCAGCCTTGTTGTAGCTCTTCTTTTTCAGGTGAAGTTGCTGCCTCTAAGCCCTCCTCTGTTGGCACTTGGCTGCCCCAACTCCCTCCGGGTTGGACGGTTGAGTGGGATCCCTCCTCGGACGGCGAGGAGAGGGATCACTGACGTCCCGGTTGGCCTCACCAGGGATGTCCGACCCCGACGAAGTAGCTTCCGCTTGTTGTTTTACCTTCTGCTGTTTTCTTATAAACCTTGTAAAACTCTGATGTTGTTTTTGGAATTGATCTAAATGGTTAACTTGGTTAACCAGTGGACTTGTTGTATTCTCTGGAACCGCTCACCTTCGTGTGAGTTTGCTAAACGCGGTCCTGTTCAAGTGGTTAAATCGGAGGAAATCCGACGGCACTTCGTGTTTACCTGGTTAAGGCATGAGTGTCGCATGTCAGGCGACTTGACCATGTTTAATCAAGCAAATCCAAAGTGGATTCACCACATAAATTTAATTGAAAGCTTTGACCGGAGAGCCAAAATCATGGCGTACATGAGAGGATACTTCGAGCCTTACAACGAGGTTGAGTTGAGCAGGCTAAAGTAGAAGGCCAGGGGCTACACAATAATTGACGGGGAATTATACAAGTATGGGATATCAACCCCTTGGCTACGGTGTGTAGACACAGAAAGTGGGAAGGAACTACTCACTGAAATACACAAGGGTATTTGCGGCTCCCACATAGGAGCCAAAGCCTTGCTAAGTAAAGCATTGAGGCAAGGATTCTATTAGCCCAGCGCAATTCTTGACGCACAAAGCCTGGTAAGAAGCTACAAAGCTTGCCGAAAGATGGCAAACCAGCAAAATGCACCATCGCCAGTCAAATGGGGCTGTGAAAAGAGCAAATGGGTTAATCCTTTCAGCCATCAAGAAATGGCTCTTCGACCAAAAGAAAGGAAAGTGGGTGGATGAGCTCCCGAGGGTAATCTGGTCCCACAACACAATAGCATCTCGAGAAATAGGTTTCACACCTTTTCAACTTATGTTTGGCTCCGAGGCAATGACACCCGAGGAAATAAAAAACAAAAATTGAGAGTGGTGTAGGTCGAGGCTAACCTAGATGATATAAAAATTGAAAAAGATATGATAGAGCTTGAAATATTACAAGCAGCAGAAAATATTGATAAGTACAAGCAAGAAACAAGGAGGTGGAGAAACAAAAAAGTGGTTGACAAGGAGATCAAAGTGGGTCACCTTTTCATTAAGAGCAAGAAAAATTGGGAGAACCTTGGGAAATTGCAGGAAGCTTCGGAAGGGCCATACATTGTTAGATGGAGTAATAGGCCAGGATCTTTCCATCTTGCAGACCAACTTGGCACAGAGCTGCCACACTCATGGAATGTGGATAGCTTGCATGAGTACTATCCCTAACATCTTGTTCAGCACTACCCTCAACTTGTGAAGTTATAAGCAACATCGAGGGTAATGAATTTACTTCATCACACTTTACATTTTAGCATTTAGACTGCACTCTTTTCCTTGCGAGGGGGGCTCTTCTGGAGGCAAGGTTTTTAACAAGGCAGATCCTTATAAAATTTCTATTATTCAATGAAATGAAATTCCCCCAATGATTTTCGTCTCAAGTGCAACAACAAGTTGCCTAACCTCTCATTTCTGCGTGATGAAAACTTGCATTTTTGTGCAAGAGCCTTGAAGCAACAAGTTGCATAACCTCGCATTTCTGCGTGATGAAAACTTGCGTTTCTACGTAAGAACTTTAAAGCAACAACAAGAACCTCGCATTTCTTTGCATTGAAGCAGCAATAAGCTGCATAACCTCGTATTAAAGACGCGCTATACGCAGGAAGTTATAATTTCATCCAAGGGCTACAACAATAGGCCCGATCTTGCAGGTTAGAAAATAGAGGGGCAGGTCAGTGAAGGCAATTTAACATTGCGATAACAATCAGCTTAAGCCATGCCTAGCCCAAATCCCCTCCGCGCAAAAGGATAAAAAGGGGGGGTTGACGTTTTTCAACAAGAAATTCATTTCATCCTTTTACGCGAAGCTCCAACCTTGGCCAAAAACCTCACAAAAGGTTGTGGGGTGATGTTTTTTCAAAAAGATATCCTTGCCCCTTCATTCGCAGGTTTTAGCCGCGGGCCCAACTATGATTTTCCATCACGCAACCCTCTAAAGTCAAAAGATGGTGGTTTAATTCTAACTTTCCAAAACAAACACTAAACCATAACCAAACCTCGTAGAATGATCTACGAAGTTAGCAAAACCGAACCAAAATTGTAACCTCATAGAATTACATGGTTGAAGCAACCAAGGGTTGCGATATCAACCAAACTACCGTTACATTTATAAGTCAACAAAACTCGAGAGCAAGTTTTCTGCTGACTCATCTTGTAGATTGTTAAAATTCATCTAACCTCGTTCACGCAAAAAGTGCAAAGAGAGAGGGTGACATTTTTTGAAAAAAAGAAAAACTTGCGCTTGCACACGAACGTTAAAGCCCAAAAAGCGATATCAGAAGGACCTAGCCTCACCAAGAATGTTAAAGGAAATGCAAAACAAAGTTAGCAAAAGCCCACCAAAGCTTTTACCTTTGCGAATCTTTCGGTCGAAGCAACAGGGTTGCGACACCGACCAGCCTTTCGCTATCTCTTCTAAGTCAACAAAACTCAAAAACAAGTTTTTTGTTGACTTATCCTCTAAGTCTTTAAGCTATATCTAAGTTCCATATCTTTCACGGAAAAGGATGAAAAGAGGGGGGGTGACGTTTTTTGACAGACAAAAATCCTTTTCATCCTCTTTCTGTGAGAAAACAGCCTTGAGCAAAACTCTTGAACAAAAGGCAAAGGGGGGGGGTGATATTTTTCAAAAAAACAATCCTCATCACTCTGTCTTCGGAACTTCATCACGAGACCGACAAGCAAACATCCATCATATAGCTCAAGCAATGAGCACATAAAACCAATCAAAATCTATGCATGAAGGAGCTGGGGAGTGACGTTTTTCAAAAAGAAAGAACGACACTCACTCCTTCATGCTACAAATTTCGTTACCAAACAAATAAGATCACGCAAACATTAAAACATCGAGACAAAAGAAATCCACGAGGGTGCCAACATCAAAGGTAACTAGCTTGAAGTGCTTAAGTTCTGGCCAAGCAATAAATATTTACAGCATGGACTGCAAAAAGCAGCCCACCAAACATCGAATGTATCATCACGATTACAACCACAACTACAAATTCCTAACTAGCCTCGAGAACTACTGCTCTCCTTAATTAGCACCAACATTTCTGCTCCCACCCTTGCCTTTTGTTTCCTCCTCCTTGGTCCACGAACAAATGAAAGACAACGTCAAGTAACAAACAAAACAAACAGAAGCCAAAGAAACACAAAGTCCAACGAACTCAGACCTGCACAAGTTACTTTTGGGCAATGAGCCTCGCGTGTTCCTACTCGAAAGCAGCCCAAAGTTGTTTAGAAAAGTTCACCTTCGTACCTCTCATATTTTTAGACTTCTCCTTTGCACCAAGCTCGGAGGCTGAGGGGAACTTGTGGGTACAAGCCGTGAATTTCAAGAAATGAGAGCAGCTATTCTCTTCAAGAAGTTTAAATACACTATGAAGACAAAAGGAAGTAGCAAAATCACTGATGCCAGATATAACCTTGGGCAACCCCTTGAACTCCTCATCCATCCAATAAAACATTTCTTTCGCGCCTTCATCACTTGGAAGTGGAAGAGGCTCTGCACCAAATTCCGAGCAGTCTTGTGCCCCTCGTAAATCTAGGTAAACCTTTTCTTGAGAACCTACTTCACATCCTTAGCAAAGGCCTTTTGCTCTTGAAGCTTCTGACTGAGGGTGTGAATCACTTTATCCTGCTCCGCAATGGTCTGTGCATCCTTTTCTACAGTGTTCCCAAGTTTCTCCAAAACACCAAGATTTTCCTCGAAACTTTTTTCCAACCTCTCAACTTGCTGAACGAGGTCACTGCAAGTGTTTGTAAGCAGCACTTTGTTTCTTTCAAGCTCGACGTTGGACTCGGAAAGCTCTTTCTTCAGATTATATAAGATTTTATTCTCTTCCTCGAGCCTTGCAACCTTAGCCTCGAGCTCCACCATCCTCATGTTCTGACCAAGCATGAATTTCTCTTTCGCGGTGAGTTTGTCAATAGTGAGTTTGCCCAAAATAACAGACTACAAAATAGAAACAACAAGGGGAAAAATTAAAATAACAACAAAAATGATAAACAAAAACAACGAGTGTCGAATACGGTACCTTATACCGAGGGTAGCTGACATCCTATCCAAGTCATTGGGCTCGAAGTGGTTAATTAATTTTTCATATTTTGTCAAAAGAAAGGCATATCAGAAAAATAGGAAAAATAAAAACTAAATGTGATCAAAGTTGAGCAAAAGAGAGAGCACTAACTCTGGGGGTCAACAGCTTTGTCCTCGTTGTCATCCTCAGTAGGTGCCTTGGACATTCCAGAGCCTCGAGCAGGACTAACCTCACCCTCATCTTTAGCCTCTTTTCCATCAACCTCGCCACCATCCCCCTCAGACCTCCTAAAAATCTCCTTCGTCACCTTATCTACAGCACACATCCCATCCTTAGCACCCCACAACAAAGGTAAATTGTATGGGTTATCATCCTCACCTGACCCCAGATTGTGAATGGACAATAGCTCCTCTCTAAGGCTAGTACCAAAGGCCTCGTTGTAGCTTTCCAAGGACGGAGGCAGCTGAGAATCTGCAGCATAAGGTTTCATCCTGAGTATTAGAGGAGGTTCATTGTATATCTCTCCAGCTGCCTCAATAGTTTTTTGCAGCTCCATCAGGAATCTAGCGGAGGCACCGCTAAAATAAAAAAACCTCAGCCTAGGCAAATGTACAACCACATTTTTACCTGGCTTCATAGGCTTCAGGGCAAATGCCTCATTCTTCTTCTCAATGTTAGCCTCAAGAGTTGCTTCCACCCAAGGCTTAGCCTTGGGGCACGGAGGAGACGCAGCAGCCTCAAGATGGGTTTCACTTGGAAGGGTGCTAGGCTCGGGGACCAGGGAAGGGACCAAGTATAGGTCCACGTCCAGAAGAGCGTTGTCATCCTCATTCACGGCCTTGACAATGCGGGATTCCCTAGCAAATTTCTTGATCTTCATGTCAGCAAGTGTAGCAGCAGCCTTGAGCTAGGCCTTGGTCACAACTGGCTCAACCTTTGAGACAGATGGCGCAGAGGATTTTGTAGCTTCGCTAGAAGAACTTTGGCTCAGTTTTTTGTACTTCTTCTGAGCCTCGAGGTAGGAGGTCCTTAGCTTCACTTTTGCAGCCTTGAGTATGTGGCAGAACCACCCAAATTAATCCGACTTAAGGCCCTATTTGGCATGGCTCTGGAGCTGAACTCTAGCAAATTTTGCAGCCAACCCTAGCTCCAAAACTCCATGGAGTTTCCAACTCCATGGAGCTATAATGCAAATGGGGGTGAAGTTTTGGAGCACCTCTTTTGTAGCTCCAAAACCACCCAATATGAACCTCCTCATGGAGTTGGTGGGTAATTACCCACCAATGCCCCTGATTACACAAAAAAATGGTCCATTCTTTTCTCCCGAGACCCCCTGCTCCAGTTCCTTGCTCGACCCCCACACCTATTCCTTGCCTGACCCCCGCGCCTGTTCCTCGCCCGACCCCCGCCTCCACCCTCGCCACAGGCTGCTGTCCACCCCCGCCGCTGGCCATCGTCTTCCTACCCCGCCGCCAGCCGCCGTGTTCCTCCCTAGCTGCCTGTCAACGCACCGCCGGCCAAACCCCTCCTGCTACCCCTCCCGCCTGCCGCCGGCCACCTGACCCCCGCCGCCGTCCACCCCTGTCAACAAGAGCAAAACAAGGTAATATTTTTTGTTTTTTCAGTTTTGGTCTCAAAAATTTATTTGTTTTGTATGCCTAGTTCATTTCATAGTCAAAATTGGTTTGATTTGTTGTTGCAATCCTAGATTACAGTAGAGTACATGAAAAATTGATTCTATTTGTTGTCCATACTAAAAAAATATGGACAGTACCATTTCAGTGAAGTAGATTAATGCCTTCTAATATGAAATTTTATGAGTTGGATAGATGCCTTAAATTGATTGGAACTCAGAGAACACTTGGGTGGTCTGTATGTTGTTTGCCGAACAAGTTGGAAAAGGAAATCGGCCAAACACACACTTGAATGCACTTGGTTATGCTGAGGTTGAGAAAGGGTTTAAAGAAAGGACTGGAATTGCGGATACCAAGGTTTAGCTCAAGAACAAATGGGACAAGTTGAAGGAAGATTTCGAAGAAACTAATGATGAGGCAAACAGGGACTGGTTATGACCCTATAAGGAAGACTATTGCTATGGATGATGAATGGTGGAAAAAAGCTAGAGTTGCAAGTTGGTTCAAAAAATTTGATATATTTCTTTTGCATATGTCAATTTTGTTAGTAATATTTATAATAATATGTGTTGTTTTATTTATTTCAGGATATTCCGGGTTGTGGAAAGTTTAAAAAGAAGGGAATCGAGAATGAAGATGAATTAGCCAACTGTTTTGCGAATGGCAAAACCACCTAAATTAGCCTGGTTAAAGTGTACTTAACTTCGCCTCACCTACGAACTCACACTTTAATCAAGTCAATTTGGTAGTCTATCAGGTTATACCTGATAAACCACTTGTCTCTGATAAAAACAAAGCATACTCACACGAAGGTGAGTCCAGAGATTACAACAATCCAATAGATTAAAACATGGGTCCCACTTTACTTATTACACCACATTAGTTCAAAAGTGCATAAAGTAAAGTGCTCAGAGTTTAAACAACGAAAATAAAATGGTAACTAGATGTCGGAGCAGTGATGTCATGGTGAAGCCTACCACACCATCAGTTACCACGATCCTTGCCGACCGAGGATGGATCCCACTTGACCGTCCAACCCGGAGGGAGCTGGGTCAGCCAAGTCAAACTAGAAGCGCATCCATCAACGTCTACCACATTTCCTTAAAACAAAGCCACAAGCAAGGTCGAGTATGCTAATACTCAGCAAGACTTAACCATCAGGTGGTAACTACTCCACCAACTTTTAGACATGCAAGGCTTTTTGGTTGAGGGGTTTGTTTTTGCCAAAAGTAACTAAAATAGGTCCTTACATTAAAGTTTTAGCATCAGGTTTTAGTAGCTTAACCATTCTAAGTAAGCACCTGTTCGAAGAAAACAAGTTGAGCAAACATTTTATTCCAAGAATTATCATTAGATAAACATTCTCTGTTGCACTTCTTACTCAGTGCAGCATAGTGATCAAGCAGTCTCAAACTGTGAGAGGCAGATGATTTGAATCGAGTTTTCACACCTTGAAAGGTGAACCTAACCCCACAACATTGTGTACCACGACGGATCCACACATGTCAGCCATCCCCATCAATCCCCAGGCACGTGTTAGGCCCACTTCCATTGGATACATTGCCCCACGGTCTCGGACATCGCCGTACCATGACTGCACTTGTACCCACATGATGCACCAGGGGAAACTCCGTTCCAGAGACAGTGGGGCGATCTGCTCATGTTCCGGTTCAATCAAATACTAGGCTTCCCCATCCCATACTAGGTATGAGATTAGTACTTTCAAACACTTGACCACAATCACCATCACGTTTCGACCTTAGCACATTTATCACTAGACAGACGGGGCAAATCCACTGAGTCGGAACCAAAGCCCAGCCCACTCATCATCCTTATGGTTGAGGTACGAGTAAGCAAGCAACTCCTATAACTCGCGAGTGATAGGAAATCACTCGACTTTTAACGAGTCCTATTTAGCATTGCAGCTACTCAGCCTATCATACTAGTGTTCAACCATAGGTACCTGAGATCAAGCAACTAAGTTTTCAACCAACTTCTATGAACATAAATGCACAAAATACGTAACATAGATATTGCATGAACTTTAAATCAGGGTTATGCTCTGGGGCTTGCCTTCCTATTCTAGGTTAGTGGGGAGCTTGTTGGAAGCCTGGCTAAGATCTTGCTCGGCCTCGACTTGGTGTAGCTCTGCCAGTGTCTCCTTGGTCGTTGGGAGTACGTTCCGTCTATGAGATTCGCTTCTACACGAGATGCATATGCAATAATTCAAGTTTCACGATTTCATATGCAGGATGAAATTCAAATATTATTGCAGAAGTGTAAGGCTTACAATGAACACATGCACTTAGACAAGATTTAACCTTAAACTCTTCGTATGGTAAAATGATTTAGTGTTTTAAACTCTAGGTTTGATTTGATGGTGACTGTGTACACATATATTATTATTTCATTCACTTGAACTCTTAAAAAGAAAGGTGGATTCATCCTTCGTGAAGTAAGGTGCTTCTGTGGTTCTAATCCTTGGGCTAGATTGATGGTGATTGTGTATATATATAAAGTTTATTTCTTTTAAACTTCTAAAAAGGAAGGTGGGGTTACTCTAGGGTTGATCAAAGTTCAATTGGAAAGTTACCCTGTTTCTGAATTTCTTAACTATGTAGATGTACATTTTCCCTTTTACCCTTCTTATTTAACATTTTTTAATTCCATTTAGCCATAATTTCAAAACTTTAGTCGGGTTGCATCAAGTAAGATATGGTGTTGAAAATTTTATAGAGGCTTCTTAGTGTCATCAAAGGGCTACTGTAAAATTGTGGTACTCATTTGACTTCTACAAAAATCATTAAAAATAAAACAATACCCTATGACAGATTTCACATAACTACTTTAAACTCAAGTTTCAGTGACATTTTGGATCTGATATTTCTACAGTGGGTTCTCCAAGTTCAACAGAGGTTACTGTAATTTTTCCGTGATTTTATCAGAAGGACATCTATTTTCCATATTTTACTTGTATTAAACCATGTGCACAAGTTTAAGAAAGATTAACCATGTCTTCAACAGAAACTAGTATTTTTCCTAGGGCACAATTTGTAACAGGAACTCAACAAAAGTGGTTTTGCATTTTCTATTTTCTTCTATTTATAGTGTAAATACTAAGATTAGACCTAGCATTTCAATGTTTGACTTAGACCAGTGTGTTTAGTATCTAAACCAGTGTCACAAAATTCATATCTAGAACAAGCATGATACAAGTGTTCTAAAAAATGTTGATTTACATTTTTATCGTTTTGTGTGATTTATAGTGCATTTATTGGCCTAAACACAAAAAAATCCTAAAGGAAAAACTACAACAGTAACATGGTCAAAACTATTTTTCCATGAAACTACTCAACATCTAGAGTTTAACAAAGTTGGTTTCACATTTTTAGCATTTTTCTACAAATTACTACACATTTCCAAAGTTTAGCCGATTTAAAACTAAATAAAACAGAAAAGATTAAACTCATTTCACGCTTAGGCTCCTGGATGTTATGAAATGTCACAGCGAGGCCCTTGACATTTTGCACTACAGAACTTGGAAACCAAAAGAGGGCTTGCAATCAAGACCCCGGGCGGCCGGCGGCAGCCGATGGAATTCCGGCGAACTCCAGCGACTAGGGGGTTCGGGAAAGGGCATGGGCGCGGCGAGCAGCTCACCGTGAGGGGAGGCACTGATGGAATCGCCGGCAGAGAGAGATCAGTGGTGGCAGTCCACGGTGAGGGGAAAGTGGCGGCGGTGAGGCTCTGGTCTGGCGTCGGCGGTGGTGTCGCTGGCCGGGAGGTGGCTCGAGAGGCTGGAGTGGGGTGTGCCTGATGCACCTGAGGGCTTAGCGGGCGGTGGTGATCACCGGAGGGACGGGCTCTACGGCAAGGCAGCGTTGGTGATGCGACGGAGCTCTGGCGGAGGTGTGGGTTGCGTGTGCACCGGTGAGGTGCGAAGTGAAGGCTTTTATAAGCCTGGAGGGGTGCAAGGGGGGTGGGGAGCACCTGCGTGGCTGGGCAGCGGCGGAGCAGAGGAGCAGCGCTTATAGGACGGCTGTGGCATGCGGCGAGCGTGGAAGTTCAACGGCAAGTGGCGGAGGGGGATCCTTGGCGTGCAGGATCATTTTGCCATGCAAGAGGAGTGGCCAGGCGTGTTATCCAGTCACGGCAGCGAGTGGTGGAGCGGTGGAACCTAGTGGAGCGAGGCGACGTGGTGGTGGCGCACGTGGTGTGTGGCAGGGGCGCGCGTGGGCATGTCGCGGCGGTTGGCCTGGAAGAGATGCACGGTAGGGGGTAGGGATGTGCTCGTGAGGTCACTAGGCGAGTGTCCTATCATGTCACGGCGACGGTGGGCCGATGGCCTACACAAATGCCATAAAGACGATGGACGGGGCAAGGCCTTGTGAACTATTTTGGTGGTCGGTGGATTGCCCCATCTGTCTACATGAAATTGGTTAAGGCCGGAAAGTGTTGGTGTTCGTGATCAAGTGTTTGAAAGTACTAATCTCATACCTAGTATGGGATGGGGAAGCCTAGTACCTGATTGAACTAGGGCGTGGCTTATACCCCTGCTGTCCCTAGAACAAGGTTCCCATGGTACATCATGTGGGTGCAAGTGCGGTCACAGTACGGCAAGAGGCTGGGACTGTGGAGCATTGCATCCCAAGGGAAGTTTGGACCTGACGCGTGCCTGGGAATTGATGGGGACGGCTGACAAATGAAGTGACCTTCGTGGTGCGTGGATGTCGTGAGATTAGGTTCGCCATGCATGGTTAAGAAATTTGAATCGATTTGTCTGCCTCTCATAGTTTGGGACTGCTTGATCGCTATGCTACACTGAGTAAAGATGGAACAGGATGATGATAATAATCTTAGTGTTTGATCTATAGATCGTTTGGAAACTATGTTTGCTTAGCATAAGTTGCTAATTTAGACTGGTTAATGAACTGAGAATCTGAGCTAAAATATTGAAAGTAAGGACCTACTATAGTCACTTTTGGCAAACAAACCCCTCAGCCAAAAAGCCTTGCATGTCTATAGGTTGGTGGAGTAGTTCCCATCGGTCGGTTAAGTCTTGTTGAGCATAGTTGCTCAGCCTTGCTTGTGGAACATCTTTCAGGTGAAGTTGGAGTTCCTGAGTTTTCCGCTTGTGGCACTTGGCCTCCCCAGCTCCCGTCTGGGTGGACGGTCGAGTGGGATCCCTCCTCGGACGGTGAGGATAGGGACCAGTGATGTCAGGATCGGCCTCATCCGTGGCAGTTGACCCGGCGCTAGCTTCCGCTGGTTTATCTTTTCCGCTGCTTAAGAACTCTGTAAAACTTTGATTTTCGAACCAGTGTTGTAAGAAAGTAATGTACTTGCTTAATTTCGGATGATCTGTTGTATTCTCTTGAACCACTCGCCTTCGTGTGAGCTCTGCTAACTCGGTCCTAATTAGTGGTTTTATCAGATGCAATCCGACGGACTGCGGAGTTAACTTGATTAAAGCATAAGGTCACGTGTCAGATGACTCGATCATGCTTTAGTTAAGTTAAATTGGGGCATTTTGCCACAACTGGTACTAGAGCAGGTTAGCAGGACAAAGAAGGCAATAGGTCCTAAACACCTTTTCTAAAAGTAAAATTTGCCAGAAATATGTTTGAAAAATCTCGTACGATCGTTGAGGATAACCTTAGTGCGAGAGCCCCTAGGGGAATTTTGGGGTTATTTCAGGTGGCTACTATGTATTTGTTATTTTGCTAACTACCAGCACTTCGCCACGTGTATCATACGTGTGCTGATTTCCGCATCACGAGTATGTGAGGGTTGATAGGGAGTTCTATTCAAAAGAACCTATTATCGTGGTTGTTTTCGCCCACGTTTGTTATACGTGCGCAAGTTCCGTATGATAATTCATGCGAAAAATGGTACGGTTCGATTCCAACGAGCCTATCATCATGGTTGTTGCCCACGTTTATGATACGTGCGCTTGATTCCGCATCATGAGTATGCGAAGGGTTATATGGTCCTACTCAAAGGGGACCTATTTCCACGGTTGTGACGCTGTTCATGCAGCGTTAAACGCATGGGTGCCATTCCTATAGTGAACGGTAATGATTGGGGACGCTTTCGTGAGTGCTGGCACGAAAGGTTCATGTGTTTGTGTTTTTCTGCAGGTATGCTAACTACGTTCGCATAGGAAGGCGATATTAGAAACCCGACTAGATACTATAGGGAGTGACGTAAGTGTTGCCTTGCCACCGGCACTAACTACGTAAGTCCAAGGCTTTTGGTAGTTATTTTTGGTTGAGAGAACGAGGTAGGTCGTGCATGCGTCATGAACTAAAACTTGTAAACCTTAATCCTTAAAACAACCTTGCCCTGGTATTAAGTTCTTCCTCGCTTTAAGGATTTCTACCTACCTTTTCAGCATGTGCTCTGGTCAGAAATCCAAGTGTTTCACCCTGTCCGATCTGTTTTCACTCCACTTCTAACACCGAACTTGTTGCCAACTATCAGGAGAGAAGGTTGATAGTAAATTGGAAGTTTTGGACAAATCTTTAATGAGTTTGAGCTTTTCTCTAAGCCTCCCAGAATCTGTTTCTCTTTTGGGGTTTTGATCTCACACTTCCTTCAGTTCTTGGTTCCAGATGGCTGCTCCCGGGCATGTGTTTCATGGCGCTGATGGCACCTCCCACTCCACATGCTTACACTTCGAGGGTTTTCCTGCTATTTTGTGGGACACCTTGAGGTGGTTTGGGTACCAGTCGCCGCCTCTTTATGCGAGACATGAGTACCAAGAGCACGGAGTGCAGTGGTGCAACGTGCAAGTGGTTGTACCTCCACCCCCAGCGCAGCCCGAGTGGCCCCAACTTGAGGCTCGACCTATGGTCATACCCTTGAGGATACTTGGGAATCCGCTGCCTTGCAAGCTCTCACTCAGTTTTGCCGGCTACACCCATTCGAGGTCCTTTTGGACCCAATTGGCTTGTTCCCCGCCAAGGATTGGATGGACGAAGCTTGGCTTGACTGAATAAATAACATGGAGGTGTTGGCAGCCTCACACCCGCTGGTCACCGTTTCCACCGTGACACCGTGCATGACCGATTTGTACCGACTGGTTGAACTTCAGGGAAGAGCTATGACTATCTTGGCAAGGATAGCTGTAGACACCCAGGAGCATCTCAACACCGCCCAAAGAGATTTGGTGGAACAGTCGTATCAACTTATCAAGAGGGGGCATACAGGTCTCCGATATGCAGACCCAGATTACCGAACTAGAGGCAAGGGTGACTGACATGGAGCAGGATATGGTGCAGCTTACTGAAGAAAAATTGGAGGTTGAGATGGAGCTCGCTGTCACTAATGCGCACTTAGCCGAGCACCATGCTGACCTCGATGCTATCCATGCCCTAGAAATGCAGCTGGATGAGCCTATGGTTCAGGAGGACGAGGAGGAAGACCCCAAGGAGGTAGAGGGAGTCTCGAGTATGGACGTGTGTTGGCGCTAAAGATCAGACGATTGAATCTCAGCGTCGGACACACGACCCGGGAGAATCTGCTTAACTCCTATTCGGGTAATCGCCCTGGTGTAGTTCGCGCGGCGTGCCAGCCAATCTGACCTGTTGATTGGCAAGGAAAGAAAATGTGTCAGATCCTAGAGGCTGCGATCGGCTGAGGTTCCAATCTCGAGGAAGCTTATCAGCGAATTGTCCGATTTGCTATAACAAGGAAATCAGCTATGGTGCAGCCGACAACTAGGTAACGTTTGTAAAGAAAACTACCAGAGTAAACTAGACAACACTACAGAAGCAACACTTGGAACAGATCTAATCGGCTATGTGAAAGATAAGCAATAAAGATACATAAACCAAAAGCTCTAATTCCAAGCTGGATAACTGGTGATAAAACTAGAACAGCAGGTAAAACCTAGAATTCTAGCAAATATCGATAACTGGTGAATAAATCTAAACGAAACGACAGCGATGCGCCTGAAGTTAAAGCTTAGATATTACTCGATAAACGGAACTTATAGAATTGGCTGGAGGTCGAGTTGATGCAGCCCTGCCAATCCGTACGAACTCGTGAAAAGAAGAAAAGTACTGGCGAAGTCGCTGACTTGAAAGTAAAGTACGAGGAAATAGTAGATTGTTGTATTGATTTGATATTGTTTTTACAGATCTCTAAAGATGGCTATTTATAGCCTGTTACAACCAGCCTCTTAACCGACTAGGACTCTATCTCTAATTTTAAACGAAAATGAATATTTACAAGCATAACTCGTATCGGAGTTGGTTGTTGCGCTCCTGTGGGTCAATCCCCCTTTATTTTCTCTTCGTAATCCACTTTAAGCCCATTTGGCCCAATTGGCCCAGCCTCTTAGTCGGCCGATTTCTACCAACTCCATGCGCCAAAACACTACAACGCCAATCGGCCGATCTCCAACTGTAGCACCAATCGACCGATTCCCAATTGTGACCTTTTCGTCTCGCCGCTTCAGCTACTCCTTTCCTTTTTTGACGCTGATTCCATACGTGTCAAAATCTAGCGTCAACAACGTGGAAGTTGGTGATGCCCCTTCTTCGACGCGCAGTGTTTCCTCCATAGGCAACCTGGATGACTTTTAGATTGAGGCTGTAGTAAGTTGGTCTTTTGTTGTACTCCTCGGCAACCTATAATTTTTGGGTGGTGATGTAATAGGTTAGCCTTGAGTTGAGTACTTCTCCTGCGTTAAGAGACCGGTAATGAAGTAATCTTGGCTAAATCAGTTCCTGTTCTCCACCCCGCTCTTGTGTCCTTTCCAGACCACCTTTGGGACACGCTTTTAATGTCAAAGTTGTGTGAGAACTTGTGCTATAGCCGCTCGTGAAGTTTCAGCTCCTTGGATCTGCCAAAAATCGGCCGCCCCGGCATCGGTGACCTCTGCCAACTTGGCCCGACCCCGGGTCACAAGGTCGGACTCGCCCGACCCCTCGCGGTAGGTCTCCAACTCGCCCGACCCCTTGTTGCAAGGCTTCGCCTCGCCCGACCCGGGCATTAAGGGTCGGACATACCCGGACCCCGGGGCAGAGCTTCGCCTCGCCCGAGGACATGCATGGACCAGCCGATGAGGGCACGAAGCTTGTGGGCCTACCGAACGTAGATCGCCATATCCTTCCGTTCGGTTAGAAAGAGTAAAACAAAAGTAGCTGGGTGCAGAAACGAGCTAATTGCTGGCTAAGGTGGCAAGAAGAGATATGCACCTACTCAATAAAAGATATGATTGTTGTGTTTGCACTATCAGCAAGAGTAGCATTTAAGGATTCAGCACATAAGTTCCCTCATGATTGGAAAACTTTCGGGATTATGTGACTAATGGAACGCTGACTCTTGCAGATGGTGCACCGCACCCATTCTGGCTTTGTTCCCAGTGGCAGCAAGCAGAGGTAGGTACCTCCACCGCCTCCGCCTCCACCCACACTTAAGGCGATCTTGGCCGCTCAAACTGAGACGCTCAAACATATCGCCCAGGGGCAGCAGCAGCAGCCCCAGGGAGGAAGAGCTCATCAGCAACCTCATGTTGCTCGTTATGAGGACTTCCTAGGAACACAGCCTCCCCTGTTCCAAAAGATGCAGGACCTGCTCGACACTGACGGCTGGATTCGTGCCATTGAGTCCAAGTTCTCCCTCCTCACCGCCCATTGCCCGGATGAGAACAAGGCTCGATTTGCCGCACAACAACTGTGTGGTTCTGCCCTCTTATGGTGGGATCACTACCACGCCATGCAACCGGCCGACCACGTCGTTAGCTAGGAAGAGTTCAAGACGGCGTTCAGGGGCCATCACATCCCTGAAGGTCTCCTGGAGCGCAAGCTCAACGAGTTCCTGGCTCTTACCCAGGGAAGCCATGATGTCCTGCACTATGCACAGGCTTTCAATGATCTGTGTTGTTATGCCGGCTACCATGCGGACACAGATGAGAAGAAGCAGGACAAGTTCCGCAGAGGATTGATCCTGGAGCTCAGAGAGAGGTTGAACCCGATAAAGGTGAATACATACAATGAGTTGGTCAACTTGGCCATCTCACAAGAGAATTGCATGAAGGCTCTAGTAGCCGAAAGGAAGAGGAAGGCTCCAGTGCCGACACCCAGCCCACCTGCACAGAGATACATAATGGCTCCCCCATAGGCGCCCAGCTGACCACAGCAGTCGGGAAGATGGGTTGCCCGACCCCCACCATCGGCAGCACTTCGTTTCCCGGGAATTCAACAGCAGGCACTGCGGCCAACTCTACCACCGCCGCCCTGCCCTGCCAATGGAAACCGCTGCTATACTTGTGGTCTTATGGGACACTTTGCCAAAGACTACCCCCACAACCATAATCAGCGCCCAAGTCAGAGCAATGCGATGATCAACAAAGGGAAGAAGCCCAAGATGCAGGTTCGCCAGGGTCGGTTGAACTTTACCAACGCAGCAGAGCTTCCTGAAGGTGCACCAGTAATGACGGGTACCTTTCTTATCCACAGTAACTCAACTTTGATTTTGTTTGACTCAGGAGCATCTCATAGTTTTATTGGAAGAAAAAACAGTGACAAAAATGGGTTGAAAGAGTGAAAAACAAAAGGGTCTTTTAGGATATCCACCCCGGGTGGGGTAATCACATCAGACAAGATGAATGTCAATGTGCCTATCCAGCTAGGCCAAACCCTCTTTAAGGAAAACCTCGTTATCCTCGATCTAGAGGGGATTGATATCATCCTGGGTATGGATTGGATGACTAGACACCAAGTTATGCTAGACATCCCAACCCGAGCTGTCCATATTAACTCACCTCACCAAGGCAACTCTATTGTCCAATTGCCTCGCCAAGAATGTGCAAATTCTTGTGTGTATCCTGCAGTTGAGACCCGACTGGAGGACATCCCTGTAGTCTGTGAGTACCCAACATGTTTCTTGACGACTTGCTGGGCATGCCGCCCGACAGAGATGTGGAGTTTTCTATAGAGTTGATCCCCGGTACAGCTCCCATTTCCAAGAGGCCTTATAGAATGCCACTAGCAGAGCTGGCTGAGTTAAAAACCCAATTACATGAGTTGTTAGAGAGAGGTTTCATTCGCCCAAGTACATCACCTTGGGGTTGCCCAGCCCTGTTTGTGAAAAAGAAGGACAAGAGTCTCTGTATGTGTGTGGATTACCGACCCCTCAATGCGGTGACTATCAAGAATAAGTATCCTCTTCCCCGCATTCATGTCCTATTTGATCAGTTAGCTGGAGCTAGAGTGTTTTCCAAGATCGATCTTCGCTCCGGTTATCACCAAATAAAGATCCGACCCTTTGATATTCCCAAGACCGCCTTCTCCACAAGATACGGACTCTATGAGTACCTAGTCATGTCGTTCGAGCTTACAAATGCCCCAGCTTACTTCATGTATCTCATGAATTCGGTGTTTATACTTGAACTTGATAAGTTCAACGTGGTATTCATCGATGACATTTTGGTGTACTCGAAGAGTGAGGAAGAACATGCAGAGCACCTTCGTACTATGCTCCAACGCCTAAGAGATCACACTCTATGCCAAGTTCTCCAAGTGTGACTTCTAGCTGGACCGTGTTAAATTTTTGGGGCACACCATATCCAGCGACGACATAGCAGTAGACCCAAGCAAATTTCAAGAAGTAATGGACTGGAAGCCACCTACTGCAGTTCATCAAATTAGGAGTTTTCTCGGTTTAGCAGGCTACTACCGTCGATTCATCCCCGACTTCTCAAAGATAGCTAAGCCAATGATTGAACTGCTAAAAAACAGAGTTAAGTTTGTGTGGAGCGACAAGTGTGAAGAAGTTTGTCACATCTTCAAATGATTGCTAACTTCTACCCTAGTCTTAGAACAGCTCGACTCTTCTAGGCTGTTTGACGTGTACTGTGATGCCTCTGGCACTGGACTTGGATGTGTTCTTATGCAAGACAACCGAGTATTGCATATGCCTCACGCGTGTTACGACCTCATGAACTGAACTACCCTACACATGATCTAGAATTGGCAGCAGTGATCCATGCCTTAAAAATATGGAGACACTATCTGATGGGCACTCACTGTAATATCTACACCGATCACAAGAGCCTCAAGTACATTTTTACCCAAGCTGACCTTAACATGCACCAAAGAAGATGGTTGGAGTTGATCAAGGATTATAATTTGGAAGTGCATTACTACCCCGGCAAAGCCAACGTAGTAGCCGATGCTCTTAGCCGCAAGGCCCATTGCAATTTCTTGTCGGCAACCAACTTCACAGAAACTCTATGTCATGAGATAGGAAAACTTAGTTTGGAAATTATTTCCCATGGCACCCTCGGTCATGTTTCTATTGAATCTGCCTTGGAAGACCAAATTGGGTCGGCACAGTTAGAAGATGAGGAAATAAAGCTAATTAAGAGAAGAATTGCACAGAAGGATGAAGGTTACAAGCATTTTCGACAGGATGAAAATGGGAGAGTGTACTATGAGAACCGACTTGTTGTCCCATCCAACCCCGATCTTAAGAAGAAAATCCTAGATGAAGCCCATCTCTCCAAATTCTCAATTCATCCTGGCAGCAATAAGATGTATCATGACCTCCGTCAAACTTTTTAGTGGAGTGGAATGAAACCACAAATCGTGTGCTATGTCTCTGAGTGCGACACGTGTCAACGTGTCAAGGCAAGCCATTTGAAGATAGCAGGTACCTTACAACCTCTACCTATTCCGTCATGGAAATGGGAAGACATTAGCATGGATTTCATTGTTGGATTGCCCCCTACTTCTTAGCGACATGATTCCATTTGGGTTGTTGTGGACCGCCTCACGAAGTCTGCACACTTTCTTCCTGTTCATACCACCTACACCACCAAGAAGTATGCAGAGTTGTATCTCGACTGCATTGTTTCCCTGCACAGTGTGCTAAAGATGATCATATCTGATCGAGGTGTCAAGTTTGTAGCACATTTTTGGAAACAGTTACAAACTTCACTTGGCACCAAGCTAATCCGTAGCTCAACATATCATCCTCAAACAGATGGCCAGACAGAGAGAGTGAATCAAATCCTAGAAGATATGCTACGAGCTTGTGTCATCCATTATGACAAAAACTAGGATAAGTGTCTGCCGTTGGCAGAGTTTTCTTATAATAACAGCTACCAGGCTAGCTTGAAGATGGCACTATTAGAAGCCTTATATGGTCAGAGGTGTCGAACACCCTTAAGTTGGTCACAAGTGGGAGAAAGACAAACCTATGGTCCTGATCTAGTAATAGAAGCCGAAGAGAAAGTTAGGGTGATTCAAGCAAATCTCAAGGCAGCCCAATCTCGACAGAAGAGCTACTCCGACAAGAGGAGGAGACCCCTGCAGTTTGACATTGGTGATCACGTTTACCTCCGAGTCTCCCCGACCAATGGAGTGCAACGGTTTGGAGTGAAAGGGAAATTGGCTCCCCGTTACATTGGCCCTTATGAGATTGTGGAAATCTGCGGACCCGTTGCTTACTGAATCCAACTACCCGAATAGCTCTCAGCCATTCATGATGTTTTCCATGTCTCTCAACTGAAGAAATGTGTCCAAGTTCTGACCGAAGTCTTGGAGTAGGAACGACTTGATCTTGAACCTGACTTGTCCTATGTAGAATATCCTGCCAAAGTCCTCAACTGTAAGGAGAGGTACACCCGACGACAAGTTGTGAAAATGTACAAGATTCTGTGGAGTAACCACACGGAAGATGAAGCAACATGGGAACTAGAGGAATATCTGAATAAGCACTTCAGAGGTTTTCTTTTTCAGCCAAGGTGGTAAGACCCGCAAACCCCACCAGTTGTCCTTACACCCGAATCTCGGGACGAGATTCTTTTTAGGGGGGTAGGCTGTAATGACCTAGGTTAACTCAGCTGAGTTTAATCTTAAGCCAAATCCCCTGCGCTTTTGAACTCGGTCCAATTACAAGAGTTGGGCCTTGGCCTGAGTACTCCAATTCTTGTTAAAGGAGTCAAAGTGGTGCAGTTCAGAAATTGGGAGATCAAGAGGCTAGAAGATGGGAAGAATCTCACGGATCCATCGGACAAAGAGCGCCAGAGCGCACGTGCGCCCTGTCTCAGAGCCCCGCCGCCGCGTGGCGTAATCTCACCGGCGAGCGCCGCCTCTCCCAGTTGCCGGCCGCGATAAGATAGATCAGTGCGCCTCTTTCCCAATCCCGCGGAGAAGCACCCTACAGACCCCTCCATCCCATCTCGTCTCGCCCGAGACCTCACCGGCCGCACCAGGCGCCATGCCACCGCTGCGACCGAAAATTGGCCGCTGCCGCGCCAGTACCACCTCACCTCCCGCGCGCATCGCGTCACCAGGATCCTGGCCACGTGCTCCAATGCCTTTCGACCCTCCAGACACACCTCAGCCGCGCTGCCCACACGCACGCGCCATGACGATACCGCCTTCGCCAACCACCGCACAGGCAATGACACCTCCTTTTCCCTGCCTCGCCAGTCGTGTGCCGCGGCAGAGCTGCTAGTCCGCACATGGTCGCGTCGCATCACTCGCCCTGTCATCTTGCCTGCAGCACCCTCGCCTGCAGTGCACCTCTCTCCCTCCTGTCCGCCAATACCGAGTCGCCGCACCCAATCCGGCACTTGACGCGACCAGGCCACGCGCTCGACCTCGCCAATCCTTCCGCTCGGCAAAACTGCACTTGCTTAGAGCTGTCTTCCTTGCCCAATGCCGAAAGATCGTGCCCCCGGAGCTCCGCTTCGCCGGCCAATGGAGATGCCAACCAATCGCCGCCGAGGCAGAGCACTTTTTTTCTCTCTCGATCTTATCCTCGCGCTGCTCGAGCTCATTCACTTCCGCGTAAGCTATAAAAAGGGTATCGGAGCCTCTCACCAAAGTTCCCTTCGCCATCTTTGCCCTTACCGCACTGATTGCGTGGTTTCTTCTCCATCGCACTCGCCACCACACACTCCTCTGCTTCACGCGCAAGTGCCACCGCCTGAGCTCTCTGTGGAGCTCCCCTTCCGCCCAACACCCCGCCAGCTGCTTCGCTTTCCTTCATGCAGCGCTAGAGCTTGCTTGTTGTCCACAAGAAGCACCGCTGGAGCTCGCCGCCGCCCGAACCTTAAACGCCCTTCAACGTTCCGCTTGAGCTTGCTTCTTCCCGACCCCAAGACTTCATCAGTAGGACCAAAAGTAAGCTACCAACCCCTGTTCGTCTCGCTGACCCCTGTTCGTCTCGCCCGACTCCTATCCGTTTCGCCCAACCCTATCTGTTTTGCCCAACCTCTGTCCGCCTCGCCCGAGGGCCCGGCTGTAATCTTTTCTTTTGACCAAGGGTATCTGTGTAAAATTTTACAGACTTCTATGTGTTAAGTCTGAGGACCCCGGTACAGTTATTCCCTAGGTCTAAGGGTCAGATCGTAAGTTTTTCCTGATCCGACTCTTTTATCTTGCTGTAAACCAACAGAAGCTTGGGAAATTCATCTTAAATTGAGGAAAAATCAGAAAAATGTGAAATCGCTTGGGTTGGAATGCTCTTTCTAAGTAGAATCCAATAAAGTGGATTTCAACCCCTTTCCTATAGTTTTGCTATAGTTTTTGGGATAAATACCTACACGTGTTGTTGAAATAACCGTCTAAGTGTTTTAACCCTTGCATTTGCATTCCGTGTAGAGCTAAACCTCGCTGACGGCACGTACGAGCTGCACCCGGTGCCAAAAGACGGAGTTGTAGCCGAGCTGCCGCTTGCAGGAGCTGAAGCCAAGAGCACCGAAGATCAGTTCGCTTCCACCCCGCTTGAAGGCAAGCCCCAGAGCATAACCCAGTCTTTCTAAACTTGCGCATGCCTTCATTTGTATGTATGTGCATTTACGTTACAGGAGTTGTTTGGAACCATAGATGCATGGCTTAGTTCCCTTGATCTGAGTAGTAGTATGATAGGCCTAGTAGTTGCAGTGCTTAAACAGGACACGGTAAAAGTCGAGTGATTCCCTATCACTCGCGAGTTATAGGAGTTTCTTGCTCTCCTTTTGTTGCAACTATAACGACGATGGACGGGGCAGAGCCTTGTGAACTATTTTGGTGGTCAGTGGATTGCCCCGTCTGTCTACATGAAATTGGTTAAGGTCGGAAAGTGTTGGTGTTCGTGATCAAGTGTTTGAAAGTACTAATCTCATACCTAGTATGGGATGGGGAAGCCTAGTACCTGATTGAACTAGGGCGTGGCTTATACCCCTGCTGTCCCTGGAACGAGGTTCCCATGGTGCATCATGTGGGTGCAAGTGCGGTCACAGTACGGCAAGAGGCCGGGACTGTGGAGCATTGCATGCCAAGGGAAGTTTGGACGTGACGCGCGCCTGGGAATTGATGGGGACGGCTGACAAATGAAGCGACCTTCGTGGTGCGCGGATGTCGTGAGATTAGGTTCACCATACATGGTTAAGAAATTGGAATCGATTTGTCTGCCTCTCACAGTTTGGGACTGCTTGATCGCTATGCTACACTGAGTAAAGATGGAACAGGATGATGATAATAATCTTGGTGTTTGATCTATAGATCGTTTGGAAACTATGTTTGCTTAGCATAAGTTGCTAATTTAGACTGGTTAATGAACTGAGAATCTGAGCTAAAATATTGAAAGTAAGGACCTACTGTAGTCGCTTTTGGCAAAACAAACCCCTCAGGCAAAAAGCCTTGCATGTCTAGAGGTTGGTGGAGTAGTTCCCATTGGTCGGTTAAGTCTTGTTGAGCATAGTTGCTCAGCCTTGCTTGTGGCACATCTTTCAGGTGAAGTTGGAGTTCCTGAGTTTTCCACTTGTGGCACTTGGCCTCCCCAGCTCCCGTCTAGGTGGACGGTCGAGTGGGATCCCTCCTCGAACGACGAGGATAGGGACCAGTGATGTCAGGATCGGCCTCATCCGTGACAGTCGACCCGGCGCTAGCTTCCGCTGGTTTATCTTTTTCACTGCTTAAGAACTCTGTAAAACTTTGATTTTCGAACCAGTGTTGTAAGAAAGTAATGTACTTGCTTAATTTCAGATGATCTGTTGTATTCTCTGGAACCACTCACCTTCGTGTGAGCTCTGCTAACTCGGTCCTGATTAGCGGTTTTATCGGATACAATGTGACGAACTGTTGAGTTATGTGGATTAAAGCATAAGGTCGCGTGTCAGGTGACTCGATCATGCTTTAGTTAAGTTCAATTGGGGTATTTCGCCACATCTACAAAGGCTTTGGTATGAAAACTTGGCTAGATTGGGAGATAAACAAGCTGAAACATTGGAGGAACGCCGGTTCAAGGTGATGGTTTGAGTTTGAAAATGAACTAAGTTCAAATTATTCTTAACTTTGCCTCAAATTTTGAACACCTTCCACCCCAAATCAGTGGAAGCTCAAATAAGAAAATGTGTTTGTTTATAAAAGTTC
Organism: Setaria italica; assembly: GCF_000263155.2. Classification (NCBI taxonomy): domain Eukaryota; kingdom Viridiplantae; phylum Streptophyta; class Magnoliopsida; order Poales; family Poaceae; genus Setaria; species Setaria italica. The sequence continues at coordinate 30,919,054 of NC_028458.1, read as the reverse complement.
TACAACTTTTATATTGGCAAAACGTTGAGTTATTATATGAAATTTTGAATTTACCAACTACCCCCAAATGTTGCTTTTTGAGGCATTTTTGGACACTTAGAAATGTTCCCTAAAGTTTGAATTTGAGATTTAATTGTTTCTCTACCTTTCCAAACTAGTTTGATTGTTTTTCACACTTAGGCTCTTGTTTGACCTAGTTTGACTTTAATTTGCCCCTTTTTGTAATATTTCAAAATTCAAGTGCATTTGCATTTCAAACATAACAAGGTTTAAATTCTAAGTGTGATTTTAACTCTTGATTACTCTAATTAGTATTTTAAAAGTTGCACTAAAACTAGGGATGTGACAGCCTACCCCCCTTAAAAAGAATCTTGTCCTGAGATTCGAGTTAAGAAAAACGCTAGTGTTGTTGTGCACGTACCTCCCTGATCGAAAAGAAAATCGTGGAAATGTTGATTAAGATACTCCTCTGTTTCCCAAGTAGCTTCATCTTTAGTATGATGGCTCCACTAAATTTTGAACATTTTCACAACTTGCCTCCTAGTTCTTCTCTTTACGGTCAAGGATCTTAATCGGGTATTCCACATATGAGAGATCTGGTTCTACCCATACATCTTCATGCTCAATGATCTCAGCTGGGACTCGAACACATTTCTTAAGTTGAGATACATGGAAGATGTTGTGGATAGCAGAGAGTCTAGGTGGGAGCTTCACCCGGTAGGCAACCGGTCCGCAAACTTCCATGATCTCATAAGGATAAATGTAGCGAGGACCTAACTTTCCCTTCACTCCGAACCTAGGCACTCTTTTGGTTGGTGAAACCCAAAGGTATACATGGTCACCAACTTCGTACTGCAGTGGCTTCCTTCTCTTGTTGAAGTAGCTCTTTTGTTTGGATTGGGTGGCTTTAAGGTTCTCCCATATTACTCTTACCTTTTCCTCCACCTCAGTTACCAAATATGGTTCATACACTGTTCTTTTTCCTGCCTAGGACCAACTCAACGGAGTTCAACACCTGCAACCATACAAGGCCTCAAAGGGTGCCATTTTCAAGCTAGCTTGGTAGCTGTTGTTGTACGAAAACTCTGCTAACGGTCGACACTTGTCCCAGTTCTTGTCATAATGAATGACATAAGCTAGCAGCATATCTTCCAAAATTTGGTTTACCCTTTCGGTTTGCCCATCTATTTGCGGGTGACATAGAGCTGCGGATTAACTTGGTGCCAAGGGCAGCATGTAGCTGTTCCTAGAAACGTGCCACTAATTGAGCACCTCGATCAGAGATGATCGTTTTGGGCACTCCATGCAAGGAAATGATGCGGTCTAGGTACAGCTCAACATATTTCTGGGTTGGATAGTTTGTTTGGACAGGGAGGAAATGTGCCATCTTGGTGAGTCGATCCATAATGACCCAGATGGAATCATGCTTTTGAGAGGTATTTGGCAAACCAACAATAAAATCCATATTGATATCTTCCCACTTCCATGACAGTATAGGCAGTGAAGAGTACCTGCTACCTTCAAGTGGCTTGCTTTCACTCTCTGGCACGTGTCGCATTCTGACACATACTTGGTAATCTCCGATTTCATCCCGGACCACCAAAAATTTTGTCGAAGGTTGTGGTACATCTTGGTGCTACCAGGGTGAATAGAGAATTTGGAGAGGTGTGCCTCATCCAAAATTTGCTTCCGGAGACCGGGACTACAGGGAACAATTAGTCAGTCCTTGTACCATATCACTCCCTTCCAGTCCTTTCAGAAATGCTTATACCCATCATCCTTCCGTGCAAGCTTCCTCTTGATGAGTTTTATCTCCTTATCTTCTAGCTGTGCCAAGATCATTTGATCATCTAGGGTGGGCTCGATGGAGATGTGGTTCAAGGTGTTGTGAGGAACGATATCCAAATTGAGCTTCCTCATCTCGTGACACAAGGTCTCTGTGAAGTTCTCTGTGGAGAGACAATTGCAATAAGCCTTGCGGCTGAGAGCATCGGCAACCACATTCGCTTTCCCTGGGTGATAATGCACCTCTAGATCATAATCTTTTATCAACTCCAACCATCTTCTTTGATGCATGTCAAAGTCAGCTTGAGTGAAGATATACTTGAGACTCTTATGATCAGTATAGATATTGCAATGAGTACCCATCAAATAGTGTCTCCATATCTTCAGAGCATGAATTACCGCTGCCAACTCTAGATCATGTGTTGGGTAATTCTGCTCGTGTGGCCGTAATGCTCGTGAAGCGTAGGCAATGACCTGATTGTCTTTCATAAGAACACATCCGAGTCCAGTGCTAGAAGCATCATAGTAGACGTCAAACTGCTTGGCAGTGTCTAGTTGGGCTAAGACTAGTGCTGAGGTCAGTAACTTTCTTAAGGTGTGGAAAGCTTCTTCATATTTCTCGCTCCACACAAACTTGACCCCTTTCTTTAGCAATTCGGTCATTAGCTTGGCTATCTTTGAGAAATCTGGAATGAATCATTGATCGTAGCCTGCTAGACCAAGAAAGCTTCTGATTTGATAAACCAAGTGGGCGGCTTCTAGTCCATCACTTCCTACACTTTGCTTGGGTCAACTACTATGCCTTCGTTGGATATAGTGTGCCCAAGAATTTCACACTATCCAGCCAGAATTCGCACTAGGAGAATTTGGCATACAACTGGTGATGTCTTAGTTGTTGAAGGACAAGGCGGAGGTGTTCTTCTTGTTTTTCTTCATTTTTGGAGTATATGAGGATGTCGTCGATGAAAACCATGATGAACTTGTCAAGCTCAGGCATGAATACCGAATTCATGAGATACATGAAGTAAGCTGGAGCATTTGTAAGCTCGAAAGACATGACCAAGTACTCATATAATCCATACCATGTAGAGAAGGCGGTCTTAGGAATGTCACATGGTCGGATCTTGATCTGATGGTAACCAGAGCGCAGATTAATCTTGGAAAACACTCTGATTTCGGCAAGCTGATCGAAGAGAACATCAATGCGGTGTACAGGATACTTGTTCTTAATAGTCACCACATTGAGAGGTCAGTAGTCCACGCACATCTGCAGACTATCATCCTTCTTCTTCACAAAGAGAGCTGGGCAGCCCAAAGGTGACATGCTTGGGTGAATGAAACCCTTCTCTAGCAGTTCTTGCAACTTGGTTTTCAGTTTTGCCAGCTCCACCAGCGGCATGCGATAAGGTCTCTTAGATATCGGTGCCATGCCTGGTTGTAGCTCTATGGCAAACTCAATGTCCCTATCCGGAGGCATTCCTAGCAAGTCATTCGGAAACACATCGACATACTCGCATACCACTGGAATATCCTCTTTCCGGGACTCAATCACTAGGTCGGCACAAGAATTGACACGCTCTCGGGCGGGTACGTGCAGTGTTAAAGGTCCCTGGGTGGGAGAATTTATGTGGATGGCTTGTGCTGCGATATCTAGTGTGACTTTTTGCTGAGTCATCCAATCCATTCCCAAGATGATGTATATCCCTTCCAACCCAAGGATAATAAGGTTGGTATTGAAAACCTTTCTACCTAACTTGATTGGCACAAAAGGGTTTATCTGGTTAGAACCAACTTTACCACCAGGTGTCGAGATCATATACGACCCCTTAGTGTGATAGAAGTTTAACCCACATTTGCTACCAACTTTATTCCTGATGAAGCTATGAGATGCTCCCGAGTCAAATAAAATAAGAACGGGTTGGTTGTGGATAGAAAAGGTACCCGTCAACAGTGGTGTGCCCTCTGGAAGATCCGCAAGGTTGGTGAAGTTTTGCCTTCCTTGCCCAACTTGCACCTTTGGCTTCTTGCCCTTATTATTCTAGTTCGAGCTCTACCCCTGACCTTGGTTCCTATTATGTGGGCAGTCCTTTGCATAGTGGCCCGAACTTTCGCAAGTGAAACAACAATTTATGTTGTTCGGGCGAAGCGGCAGTGGAGCATTGGGCCTTGGGGCCTGCTGCGGGAATCCTAGGAAGCAAGGAGCTCGCTGCTGTTGCTGTGGCCGGATCACCCATCGACTCTGCTACAGAGTCCTCTGAGGAATTTGCGATCGAACCAGTCTAAACTTCTGCGCGGGGGCACTAGGAGATGTCATCAGGGCTTTCCTCTTCTTGTCGGCCTTGAGGGCCATGATGCAGTCCTCCTGGGAGATGGCTAGATTTACTAGCTCATCGAAGGTATTCACCTTCATAGGGTTCAGTCTCTCCCGGAGCTTCAGACACAGGCCTCTGTGGAAATGATCCCGCTTCTTCTCATCTGTGTCACCATGATAACCAGCATGCTGGCACAAGTCGTTGAAGACCTGGGCATACTGCAACACGTTGCGAGTACCCTGGGTAAGTGCAAGGAACTCATTCACCTTCCTCTCAAGTAGACCATCAAGGATGTGATGTGCCCTAAAGGCAGTCGTGAACTCCTCCCACGTCACCACATGGTTGGTAGGCAGCATGGCATGGTAGTGGTCCCACCATAGCTGTGCCGATCTACGTAGTTGCTGGGCTGCAAACTTCACCTTGTTCTCGTTGGGGCAAGGCGAGGTGAGGAGCATCAACTTGGACTCGACTGTGCAAATCCAAGAGTCGACATCGAGCGACTCCTAGTCTTGTGGAACAGAGGGGGCTAGGTGCCAAGGTAGTCCTCGTAGCTGGCCACACGAAGATGGTAGGTATTCCTCTCACCGTGAGGCTGCAGCTGCTGCTGGCCTTGAATGATGTGCTGCAGCAGCTCAGTCTGAGCGGTGAGGATTGCCTCCATTGTAGGCGGGAGAGGTGGTGGTGGTAACTGCTGGCTGTTACCGGAAGTGAAACCAGCAGGGTTTTGGCGTGTACTGTGCACCATCTGCAAGAGTGAACTTCTTGCATTAGTCACACAATCTTAAGCCTTGCTCATAAGTAGATGAAACAAGATAAATCGTGTGCGGAATGTAAAAGCTCATCATGCAGTTCCCTATTTTAGGCAGGAAACAACTGCCTAAAAGAAAATGGATATCCCCTGCTTCAACATCCACAAATTTTTCATCTTTGGTCAACGAGTAGAAGGTGTTGTGTACTACGACTTTGGTATTCAACTCGGAGACCAAAACAAAAGTTAACAAGAGCTTCATTTAGTTGAGTCTGTCCTGGCTGTTTTTTAGCAAGCTGAGTCATGGAGTTTCGCTCATAACTTGAGTTTGGTAAGCCAAAAAGGGTTGATCCTGGCTGTTTGTCAGCAAGCTGAGTCATGGAGTTTTGCTCATAACTTGAGTTTGGTAAGCCAAAAAAGGGCCAAAATTTTACGAGCAATTAGAGTAAGAAGCTTCGCACAACTTTGGTATTCAAGTCACAACTCAGAAGTGAACAGAAAAGGGGGTAAAAACTCGAATACTAACAGCTGCTGGAAATTGCCAAGTTCATGGGGATTACAACATTGGTAATGTTTGTAAACACACCCATACCCAAGTCTCATTTGTAGCACATGCTACACAAAAGAATACTCAACTCTAGGCTAGCCTATTACATCACCAACAAAAATTAGGCTACGCCGAGGAGTATGAAAGACCAACTCTAAACACATCTAGAAATCATCAAGGTCATTTATGGAGATGATACTAATCATGGGAGAGTGGGCTGCCCACGAAGGTGGTTGTGGGGCTGCACTCTCAAAGTCCATACTGGAGAAACCTTCTATCTCCTCGGGGTCCTCCTCCTCCATAGCCTCGGGAGGTGCGTGCATGGTGGCCTGCTCCTGGTGGTGCATCTCAAGGTGCTCGTTGGCGTCGGACAACTCCATGTCAAGGTCGTCAATCTGCTCGGCCAACAACTCCATGTCGGCCATCCAACTCCTGTTGCAACTCACTACGCTGGGTCTCCAACTCTGCGACCCGAACATCCTTGCTGATTAACTCCACTGATAAGGCGGTCATCTCTCTGCTGGTCTCAGTGAGCACTATCTTATTTGCATGCGCTAGGTCTGTCATCCTAGCCATGGCCTTGCCTTGAAGATCATTCAGCCAGTACAAGGAGTTCATGCACCTGGCTGAAGTGAAAATAGTCTGCTGTGGACAAAGGAAACCCATCAGCTCCATGTTCTCCAGACGATCTATCCACATAGCATCACCCTTATCTCATGCCGGAAATAGCCCAATGGGGTCCTGGGCTATCTCAATTGGGTGTTGCCGGCAAAACAAGGTCAGACCCTCCAAGGCTGCTGACTCCCACGTGTCGTCCAGGTGGTACCTAACTGTCACCACCTCAATGCGTGGCCAGTCAGGGTGCTCGGGGTGGGGGAGCACAGTCATGTGTACACTGTAGTGTGGGACTCCGTTCTCCTCGTAGTCTCTGCCCGAGTAGCGAGGTGGGAAAGTGTACCCGAACATGTGTAGAGTGTCCCACAAGATGGAAGGGAAACCCTCCTAGTGGAGGCACTCAGAGTGCACACTCCCGTCCATGTTCACAACAACATAAACTGGATCATCCATCTGGAGAACAAAAGAAAGCAGTAAGGTGTGAGAACTAGATAATCACTTAGCAAAACCAAACAGCATTCTGGAAAGTTAGAGAAATATCCATAACTCAAAAAGTAACCATCCAAAAATTCTCAAACTTTACCAGAAGAACCTTTAGATAGTTGGTTACAAGTTTGATATTCAAGGTTCTTGCTGAAACAGATCCTAAAAAGGTGATAAATTCAGATTCTCACAGTGTGGTTCATTCTGGAATTTCAGGGACAGTGCAAGACAAAACAGATCATAACTCCCAACCTACTTGCCCAACATTTTTGAAAATTTACCAGAAGGTTTTATACTAAGTGTTTAACAACTTTTCTTTTAAGATGCTAGACAGAAACCAAACTTAAGGGACTGGAAAAATAAAAATCCTAACAGGTGTGCAATCTGGATTTTTCAGCAAGCAGTGGGTTACCCAGTCAAGCATATGTCAAGATCCACTTGGTCAAAATTTTTTTTGAAATTTCACCAGCAGGTTACTTAGGAAGTTTTACACAACTTTCTTATAGGAGGTTTCTGGAGCAAACCAAGGTTACCGGCTCAAAAGATTTTGACAAGACAAACATAGCTGAAACTTAGGCAGCTAGATAATCCTTAGTAAACTGTGAAAGATTTTGTGAGAACAAGATACTCATGCAAGGTTGATTTAAACTTTTTATGTTGCAAGTTTTAACATGATGCATGCTCGACCTATTCATCCTCACAAAAACAAACAATTGCCAAAATTTGGACTTACGTGGCTAGTGCCGGTGGCAAGGCAACATTCATGGCTCTCACTATAATAACTAGTTGAATGTGTCTATCCATCGTTAACTTATGTAATCGTGGTGAGCGCACCTGCAAAAAATTTCAACCAGAACCTTTCGTGCCAACACTCACGAAAGCATCCACATTCATTACTATCCACTATAGGAACAGCACCCGCACGATTTTCGTTGTACGGGCAACGCTCATACGCTACGAAGCGTATTCACTTTTTATGTGCCACCATCATATTTGCATATGATGCTGGGGGCATGTTACAGAATCGCCATACCCTTGCCTCAACCTTATTGTGCAAGAAAGTAAGTTTTCCAACCGGTTGTACATGTGCTAGGAGTTAGTATAAGATAACCAATAGTTAATTAGCCACCTAAAAACAACCCAAAAATTCCCCTAGGGCTTCTCGTACTAAGTTCATCCTTAATGAACTTACACATTTTCAAATAAAGTTTCTTGCAAGTTTTATTCGAAAAAGGTGTTTAGGGCTTGTTGCTTTCTCTGGTATGCTTTTCCGGCTCTGATGCCAGCTGTGGCAAAACCACCCAAATTAACCTGGCTAAAGTGTACTCAACTTCACCTCACCTGTGAACCGACACTTTAATCAAGTCAATCTGGTAGTCTGTCGAGTTATACCCAATAAACCACTTGTTTTAGATCGAAACAAAGCATACTCACATGAAGGCGAGTCCAGAGATTACAACAATCCAATAGATTAAAACATGGGTCCCACTTTAATTATTACACCACAATAGTTCAAAAGTGCATAAAGTAAAGTGTTCAGAGTTTAAGCAGTGGAAATAAAATGGTAACTAGATGTAAGAGTAGCGATGTCATGGTGTAGCCTGCCACGCCATTAGTTACCACGATCCTCGCCCACCGAGGATGGGTCCCACTCGACCGTCCAACCCGAAGGGAGCTGGGTTGGCCAAGTCAAACTAGCAGCATATTCATCAACGTCTACCACATTACCTCAAAACAAAGCCACAAGCAAGGCTGATTATGCTAATACTCTACAAGACTTAACCGTCGGGTGGTAAATACTCCACCAACTTCTAGATATGCAAAGCTTTTTGCCTGAGGGGTTTGTTTTTGCCAAAAGCAACTAAAATAGGTCCTTACTTTCAAGTTTTAGCATTAGGTTCTAGTAGATTAACAATTCTAGGTAAGCACCTGTTCTAAGCAAACAAGTTGAGCAAACATTTTATTCCAAGCATCATCATTAGATAAACATTCTCTGTTCCACTTCTTACTCACTGCAGCATAGTGATCAAGCAGTCTCAAACTGTGAGAGGCAGACAATTCAAATCGAGTTTTCAAACCTTGCAAGGTGAACCTAACCCCACGACATTCGTACCACGACGGGTCCACACATGTCAGCCATCCCCATCAATCCCCACGCACGTGTCAGGCCCACTTCCGTTGGATACAATGCCCCATGGTCTCGGACGTCGCTGAACCGTGACTGCACTTGTACTCACATGATGCACCAGGGGGAACTCCGTTCCAGAGACAGTGGGGAGATCTACTCACGTCCCAGTTCAATCAAGTACTAGGCCTCCCCATCCCATACTAGGTATGAGATTAGTACTTTCAAATACTTGACCACAATCACCATCACATTTCAGCCTTAGCACATTTATCACTAAACAGACGGGGCAAATCCGCCGAGTCAGAACCAAAGCTCGATCCCGTCCGTCATCCTTATGGTTGAAGTACTAGTAAGCAAGCAACTCCTATAACTCGTGAGGGACAGAAAATCACTCGAATTTTACCTAGTCCTATTTTAAACTTCTAGAAAGGAAGGTGGGGTTACTCTAGGGTTGATCAAAGTTCAATTGGAAAGTTATCCTGTTTTTGAATTTCTTAACTACCTAGATTTACATTTCCCCTTTTACCCTTCTTATTTAACATTTATTTTTATTCCATTTAACTAGCCATAAATTCAAAAATTTATTCCATTTGCATAAAGTAAGATATGGTGTTGACAATTTTACAGAGGCTTTTTAGTGTCTTCGGTGGGCTATTATAAAAGTTTGGGACTCATTTGACTTCTACAAAAATCAGTAAAAATAAAACAATACCCTATGGCAGATTTTACATAACTACTTTTAACTCAAGTTTCATTGGCAGTTTGGATCTGATATTTTTACAGTGGGTTCTCCAGGTTCAACAGAGGTTATGTAGTTTTTTTGTGATTTAATAAGAAGGATATCTATTTTCCATATTTTACTTGTATTAAACAATGTGCACATGTTTTAGCAAGATTAACCATGTCTTCAATAGAAACTAATATTTTTCCTGGGGAACCATTTGTAACATGAACTCAACTAAAGTAGTTTTGCATTTTTACCTATTTTATTCTATTTATAGTGTAAATACTAAAATTAGACCTAGCATTTCAATGTTTGACTTAAACCAGTGTGTTTAGTATCTAAACAAGTGTCACAAAATTCATATCTAGAACAAGCATGACACAAGTGTTCTAACAAAGCTGGATTTACATTTTTATCATTTTTGTGTGATTTATAGTGCATTTATTGGCCTAAACACAAAAAAATCCTAAGGAAAAACTACAACAGTAACTTGCTCAAAACTTTTTTTCCATGAAACTACTCAACATCCAGAGTCTAACAAAGTTGGTTTGACATTTTTAGCAAATTTCTACCAATTGCTACACATTTCCAAAGTTCAGCTGATTTAAAACTAAATAAAATAGAAAGGATTAAACTCATTTCACGCTTAGGCCCCAGGAAGTTTTGAAATCTCACAGCGAGGCCCCTGACATTTTTCACTACAAACCCTAGAAACAAAAGAGGGCTTGCAATCAAGTCCCTAGGCAGCCGGCGGCATTCCAATGAAATTCTGGCAAACTCCGGCGACTAGGGGGTCGGGAAAGGGCACGGGCGCGGCGAGCAACTCACCATGAGGGGATGCGCTGAAGGAATCGACGGCGGAGAGGGACCGGTGGCGGCGGTCAAGGGTGAGGGGAAAGCGGCGGCGGTGAGGCTCGGGTATGGCACCGGCGGTGGCAGCGCTGGCGGAGCGGTGGTGGCACTGTCAGAGAGGTGGCTCGGGAGGTTGGAGTGGGGTGTGTGTGATGCACCTGAGGGCTCATCGGAGGGCCGCGCTCTACGGCAAGGCGGTGCTGGTGGCGCGGTGGAGCTGTGGTGGAGGTGTAGGTTGCGCGTGCGCCAGCGAGGTACGGAGTGAAGGCTTTTATAAGCTCAGAGGGGTGCAAGGGGAAGCCAAGGGCATGAGGATAAGCTCGGGCTGGGGTTGGGGAGCACCTGCGCGGCTGGGCAGCGGCGGAGCAGAGGAGCGGCGCTGATAGGGTGGTCATGGCGTGCGGCAAGTGGTGAAGGCTGATCCTTGGCGTGCAGGATCATTTTGCTATGCAAGAGGAGTGGCTAGGTGTGTTGTCTAGTCACGGTGGCCGGTGGCGGAGCAGCGGAACCCAGTGGAGTGCTGTGACGTGGTGGCGGCGCGCGCGGTGGGTGGTAGTGGTGCACGTGGGCACGTCGCGGTGGTTGGCCGGGAAGAGATGCACGGCAAGGGGTGGGGATGTGCTTGCAAGGTCACTAGGCGAGCATCCTGTCATGTCACGGTGGCCAGCAGCCTGCACGAATGCCGAGGCACCATGTGGTGTGGCACGACACGAGCCGCGTGGTGACCGCGTGTTGGCGCGAGCGCTAGAATGCGATGGCGTGTGAAGATAGCAACTTTGAGCTGAATTTGCACAGGATTTCAAATTCAAACTTTACAAAAACCAAAAGTTCTAGAAAAGCTTTGGTATGAAAACTTGGCTAGATTGGGATATAAACATGCTTAAACATTGGAGGAGCGCTGGTTCAAAGAGATGGTTTGAATTTGAAAATGAACTAAGTTCAAATTTTTCTGAACTTTGGCTTGAATTTTGAATACCTTTCACCCCAAATCAGTGGAAGCTCAAATAAGAAAAGTTGTTTGTTTAGAAAAGTTCTACAACTTTTATATTAGAAAAAATTTAAGTTATTATATGAAATTTTGAATTTACTAACTACCCCCAAATGTTGCTTTTTGAGGCATTTTTGGACACTTAGAGAATTTGAAATGTTCCCTAAAGTTGGATTTTGAGCTTTTAATTGTTTCTCTACCTTTCCAAACTAGTTTGATTGTTTTTCACACTTAGTCTCTTGTTTGACCTAGTTTGACTTTAATTTGCCCCTTTTTGTAATATTTCAAAATTCAAGTGCATTTGCATTTCAAACATAACAAGGTTTAAGTTCTAAGTGTGATTTTAACTTCTGATTACTCTAATTATCCTTTTGAAAGTTGCACCAAAACTAGGGATGTTACATTGCTGACATCACTACTATTGGTATTGATCATTGGTCTCCTTATGTTGTGAATGTTGAAGCAATAGAAAATGTTGGTGAGACACAAGTTGAGGCAACCAATTTTGAGCCACAAGATGATGATTTCATTCCTGAAACACAAGAGCAGGATATTGGTATTTCTCCTCCACATGCGAGTGGCAAGAGATTGGCAAGGCTTGTTGAAAGAAGTGGCAAGAAGGTGAAGTATCCTACCTACATGCCTACTATTCCGGAAAGGTACAACAAGTATGCCGTGTCTCAACATGCCTATGATGGATCAACTTGGAATCAAACTTTGTGACTATGGACACCTTTCGTAATAGTATGGCTACATCCATCACCCTAGCATGGAACTAGTGCAATGATTATTGTAACGACCTTATTTTGGAACTATGAACTTATTTCGTAATTTTGGTTCTAGGCAAATGACATGTAATTTATTATTATTTTGGACTTTACTGCATGTATTTTCATTTCATATTTGTGAGAAGTAGTTCAAGTCATTCTTTTTGTCTAAAGAACACTGTAGTTATTCGAACTAGGGGTAAGAATGGCAATCTACCCTCAAACTCCTCTTTTCTAGAAATGGGGACACCCTTCCAGCCAAACACCCCCATCAGACAGCTCCAACTCCACCGAGAGCTAGCTCCATTTGGAGTTCTGGAGTGGACCAGCTCGACCCAGAGTTGGAGCCATGCCAAACATGGCCTAAGTGTGCTAAACCTCACCTCAAATGTGATCAGACACTTAAATCGAATCAAGATGGCAAATCTATCGGCCTTCACTCGGTACAACCACGTATTTTCGATCAAAACAAGCATACAATACTTGTACGAAGATGAGCCCAGAGATTACAAAAATCTAGATAAAATATTAGAGAGGTCCTAATTAAGTAATTACAAACTGAGTTCAAAACATAATGTAGTTCAGAGTTCAAATGCAGTGGAAAATAGCAATAAATCTAACGTTGATACACGATACCATGGTGAAGCTGTCCATGATATCACTCACCACGGTCCTCGCCCATCGAGGCCGGGTCCTACTCAATCGTCCATCCCAAAGGGAGCTGGTACGACCAAGTAATATGAGCAACCACATCATCAATGTCATTACCTGAAAACATAGCCACAAGCAAGGCTGAGTATACTAATACTCTGCAAGACTTACCCGTCAGGTGGTATCTAATCCACTAACAACTAAACATGCAAGGCTTCTTGGCTGAGGGGTTGTTTTTGCTAATAGCTTCTAAAGTGGATGCTTAATTTAAAGTTTTAGCATCAAGTTCTAGTTGATTAACCATTCTAGATAAGCACCTATTCTAAGCAAGCATGGTAGAACAAGAAATTTAATCAAGCATCAATATTAAGCATCATCCTTGTTCATCTTCTTACTCAATGCAGGAAAGGCGGTCAAGTAGTCCCAAACTGTGAGAAGCAGATGATTCGAATCAAATTTCTTAACCTTGCAAGGTGGAACTAAACACACGACATATGCGTACCACGACAGGTTCACATATATCAACGATTCCCACCAATTCGCGGTGCTTGTCCAGAGCCCACTTCCCTTAATACAAGGTCCACAGAATGACGTCGTGCCGTGGCTGCACTTGTACCCACATGATGCACCAAGGGAACCCGGTTCCAAAGAGAGCGGGAAAAAGGTCCACGCTGGTTCAATTAGGTACTAGGCTTATTGATTTCCTATTCTCTTAGCATGTGTTTAGTACGTTCAAACACTTGACCACGACTCCGACACGTTTTGACCTTATTAGTTTTCCTCTATATAGACGGGGCATCAACAATTTCATAACACAGTACCAAGCCCCGCCCATCAACCTGATGATTCCAACATAAGTAAACAGGCAACTTCTATAGCTCATGAGTGACAAGAAATCACTTGACTTTTACCGTGTCCCTATTTAGCATAATAACTACGTCACTTAATAGGCTAGTATTCAACACATGGGTACTAGGAGCATGCAACTAAGGTTTCAATACAACTCCTATGAACTTAATGCACAGACATAAGTAAATAGGATATTGCATAGATTTGAAAACCAGGGTTATGTTCCGGGCTTGCCTTCTTGTCCTAGGTTAGCATGGGGCCCTTCCAAATCTTGGTTCGGGTCTTGGTTTGTCTCGATCAGGTTCAGATTAGCAGGAGCGTGTCCTTCTTCAGGTGCCGGGACAAGATAGTAAGTTCCATCCATGAGGTTAGCTTCTACACGAGATGCATATGCATAAGATTTCATTTATAATCTTTCAGAATCTAGGTTGCATTTCGTTAATCATTGCAGAAGCATAGGGTGCATTTTCAGCCACATTCACCTAGATAAGTGTAACAACCTGGGTGCTTAAACAGGTGTTTTAATCTTAAGAGCAAGTCCTTTGTGCTTAGGGAAGAGCTTCGGCAACTTTAGGCAAAGTCCAAGCTTTGGGGCTCTCTATTTAGAGGTTTCCAATGTCGTCTTGAGCTGAGCCCTATACCAAAGTTTCTGAGCTTCGGGACCTTAACAACTTTGCTTTAAGGAGAAAGTTTGAAATCTGCCCCAAAAGCCTTCAAAATCCAGGTCAAAGTTCCCTAGTTTGGTCAACTCAGCCTCTTTAGCCATTCCGGCTAAGTCTGAAACCCAACCTGACCTAGCGCCTTAGGGTGGATTTATCTTTAGAAAGTTGAATGGAGCATCAAGAAAACCCTTGTAAAAGTTGGAGAACTAAGTTTCTACAACAACTTTGTTAATTGGACCTTGGTCCAATTCACCTCCGAAGCTTCCCAAATCTGCAGCTCAAATCAGCGCCGACCCCTGAAAACCAGCCAAACTGCCATTTTCCTAAGTCCTAAAACCAGTGTTCCTCCAAGTTTTGGAGCTTTGAATCCCCAAATCCACCGTGTTTCTGGACTCGGTCGAATTACAAAAGTTATACCTTAGCCTAGGTGTTGCAACTCTTATAAAGGAAGTCAGCTTGGTGCGGTTTGGAAATCGGGAGATCCAGAGGTTTGCAGATGGGCCCAACAAGGGATCTCGCGGATCCATCGGCCAGGCAGCGCCAGAGCGTGCGTGCGCCGCACTCAGAGCGCCGCCGCCGCATGGCATGACCTCACCGGCGAGCGTCACCTCACCTAGTCACCGGCCGCGACAAGATGGATCAGCGCGCCTCTTTCCCAATCGCGCGTAGAAGCACCCTGCAGACCTTTCCGCCCCGTCTTGTCTCACCCGAGGCCTCGCCGGCCCCGCCAGGCGCACTGCCCATAGCTCCGCCGTCGCCCCGGCCACTCTATGACCGAAGACCGGTCGCTGCCGCGCCGGTACCACCTCGCCTCCTATGCGCATCCATCTCACCCAGATCCCTGGCCCTGCACCCCAACGCCTTTCGGCCCTCCCATCACCCCTCAGTCATGCTGCCCGCGTGCGCGCCCCGCGATGCTACCATCTCTACCAACCGCCGCGCAGGCAGTGACCGCTCCTTCCCCCGCCTTGCCAGTAGCGTACCTCGGCAGAGCCGCACGTTCTGCGCATGCTCGCATCAAACCGCTCGCCCTATCACCTCACTTGAAGCGCCCTCACCTGCAGTGCCCTTCCCTCCCTCTTGTCCGCCACGGCCGCACACCGGCCGAGCCGCCGCACCCAATCCTGCGCTCGACGCGACCAGACACATGCTCAACCTCGCCAATCCTTCCACCTGGCAAATCGCGCTTGCCTGACGCTATCTCCCTTGCCCAATGCCTGAAGGATCCTGTCCCTGGAGCTCCGCTTCTCCGGCCAATGGAGGCACCGACCAATCACCACCGTGACAGAGCACTTCTTCTCCCTCGATCTTATCCTCGCGCCCGCTCGAGCTCATTTCCTTCCTCCGAGCACTCCCGCGCAGCTATAAAAGGGGTACCGAAGCATCTTACCGGAGTTCCCTTTGCTACCACCGCCTTTGTCGCACTAACTGCTCTGTTCTTCTCCACCGCGCTCGCCCCCGCACACTCCTCTACTTCACGCACAAGCACCGCCACCGGAGCTCTCTATGGAGCTCCCCCTTTCACCCAACACCGCGCCTTGCCGACCTCACCAGCCGCTTCGCCATCCTTTCACGCAGCTCTAGAGCTTGCTCGTTGTCCATAAGAAGCACCACCGCTGCCGAAACGCCATCATTCCTCGTTCTGACTCAGCCTGTTTCCTCCCGACCCCAAGATCTCGCCTGTAGGATAGGAGGTAAGCTGCCGACCCCTGTCCATCTCGCCCGACCCTTGCCTGCCTCGCCCGACTCGCCCGAGTGTTGTCCGCGTCGCCCGAGGGCTTGGTTGTGTCTTTTTCTTTTGACCGAAGGTATCTGTGTAAAATTCCGAGGACTTCTCTGTGTTAAATCTGAGGCCCGGTACAGCTATTCCTTAAGTCTAAGGGTCAGATCGTAAGTTTTCCTCGATCCGACTCTTTTAACTCGTTTGGAATCGGCAGCAGCTTGGAAGTTTCATCTTAAATCGGAGAAAAATCAGAATTTACCAAATCACTTTTGTTGGAATCCTTGTTCTGTCCAGTTTCTTGCGAAAATAAGTAATTTTGGAAGAGGTACATAAAAACATTCAGAAGTAAATAACTCACCTAATGTGCTTGAACCGCCCCAACCACAACCTCTCTCTCTTTGTGCAAACATGAATACAACTGATCCCCCCTTGCATTGAACTTGGTGTAGAACTGAACCTCGCCGACGGCACGTACGAGCTTCACCCAGTGCCCGAAGATGAAATCGTAGCTGAGCAGCCGCCGGCAGGAGTCGAGCCCAAGCATACCGAACACCAGTTCGCTTCTGCCCTGCTTGAAGGCAAGCCCCGGAGCATAACCCAGTTTATCTAAACTTGTGCATGCCTTCTATTGTCATATGTGTGCATTTACGTTCTAGGAGTTAATTGAGACCGTAGATGCATGACTTAGCTTCCCTTTGATCTTAACACTAGTATGATAGGACGAGTAGCTGCTTTGCTTGAATAGGACTCGGTAAAAGTTGAGTGATTTCCTGTCACTCGTGAGTTATAGGAGTGTTTGTTCTCCTTTTTGTTACAACTATAAGGATGATGGACGGGGCAGGTGTAACAACCTAGATTAACTCAGTCGATTTTAATCTTAAGACAAATCCCCTAATTTGGTTGACTCAGCCTTTCGTGAGCTATACCGGCCAAGTCTGGTTTTAGCCCCACCTAGCGCCTTAGGGAGGGTTTATCTTTGGAAAATTGAGCAGAACGTCAAGAAACCTCTTTATAGAAGTTGGAGAATGAAGTCCCTGCATTAACTTTGTTAATTGGACCTTGATCCAATTCGCCTCCGAAGATTCCCAAATCTGCAGCTCAAATCAGCCCCGACCCCTGAAACCCAACAAACCGCTGTTTTCTCTAAGTCCCGAAATCAGTGTTCCTCTGAACTTTGGAGCCTTGGATCTCCGAATCCACTGTGTTTTCTAACTCGGTCCAATTACAAGAGTTGGGCCCTGGCCCGAGTACTACAACTCTTGTTAAGGGAGTCAAAGTGGTGCAGTTTGGAAATTGGGAGACCAAGAGGCTGGAAGATGGGCCCGGCAAGGAATCTCGCGGATCCATCGGACAAAGAGCACCAGAGCGCGCGTGCGCCCTGTTTTAGAGCGCTGCCTCACCCAGTCACCGGCCACGGCAAGATGGATCAGCGCGCATCTTTCCCAATCGCGCGTAGAAGCGCCCTGCAGACCTCTCCGCCCCGTCTCGTCTCGCCCGAGACCTCACCGGCCGCGCCAGGCGCACAGCCCGCCGCTGTGACCGAAGATTGGCCCCAACGTCTTCCGGCCCTCCCGTCACACCTCAGTCGTGCTGCCCGCGCGCGCGCCCCACGATGCTGCCATCGTCGCTAATCGCCGTGCAGGCAGTGACAACTCTTTTCCCCACCTCACCAGTAGTGTGCCCCGGCAAAGCCACTGGTCCCGCGCATGCTCGTGTTGCATCGCTCGCCCGGTCGCCTCGCTTGCAGTGCGCTTCCCTCCCTCCTATCCGCCAATACCGAGCCGCCGTACCCAATCCGGCGCTTGACGCGACCAGGCACGTGCTCGACCTTGCCAATCCTTCCGCCCGGCAAAACCGCGCTTGCTTAGCGCTATCTTCCTTGCCCAATGACCGAAGAATCCTGTCCCTAGAGCTCTGCTTCTCCGACCAATGGAGAAACCGGCCAATCGCCACCAAGACAGAGCACTCCTCTTCTCTCTCAATCCTATCCTCGCACCGCTCGAGCTCGTTTGCTTCCGCGCAGCTATAAAAGCGTACCAGAGCCTCTTACCAGAGTTTCCTTCGCCACCACTACCCTTGGCACACTGCTTGCTTGGTTTCTCCTCCAATGCACTCTCCGCCGCACACTCCTCTACGTCACGCGCAAGTGCCGCCACCTGAGGTCTCTGTGGAGCTCCCCTTCTGCCCAACACCCCACCAGCCACTTCGTCTTCCTTCGCGTAGCTCTACAACTTGTTTGTTGTCCACAAGAAGCACCACCACCACCGGACCTCGCCGCCGCCTGAAACTTAATGCCTTTCATCATTCCGCCTGAGCTTGCTTCTTCCTGACCCCAAGACTTCATCAGTAGGACCCAAGGTGAGCTGCCGACCCCTGTCTGTTTTGCCCGACCCTGTCTGTTTCGCCCGACCCCTGTTCGCCTCGCTCGAGGGCTCGATTGTGTCTTTTTCTTTTGACCAAGGGTATCTGTGTAAAATTTCTGGGACTTCTCTGTGTTAAGTCTGAGGACCCCGGTATGGTTATTCCTTTGGTCTAAGGGTCAGATCGTAAGTTTTTCCCGATCCGACTCTTTTATCTTGTTCCAAATCAACGGAAGCTTGGGAAATTCATCTTAAATCGAGGAAAAATCATAAAAATGTGAAATCACTTGGGATGGAATCCTCTTTCTGAGTAGAATCTAATAAAGTGGATTTCACACTTTTCCTGTAGTTTTGCTATAGTTTTTAGGCTAAATCTTGCAAGTGTTGTTGAAATAACCGTCTAAGTGTCTGACCCCTTGCATTGCATTTCGTGTAGAGCTAAACCTCGCTGACGGGACATACGAGCTTCACCCGGTGCCAGAAGTCGGAGTTGTAGCCAAGTTGTCGCCTACAGGAGCTGAGCCCGAGAGCGTCGAAGACCAGTTCGCTTCCACCCCGCTCGAAGGCAAGCCCTGGAGCATAACCCAATCTTTCTAAACTTGCGCATGCCTTCTATTATATGTATGTGCATTTATATTACAGGAGTTCTTTGAAACCATAGATGCATGACTTAGTTTTCCTTTGAGTTGAAAACTAGTATAATAGGTCGAGTAGTTGTAGTTCTTAAACAGGATTTGGTAAAAGTCGAGTGATTCCTTGTCATCCGTGAGTTATAGGAGTTCCTTGCTCTCCTTTGTCACCACTATAAGGACAATGGACGGGGCAAGGCCTTGAGAACTATTTTTTTGGTGGTCGGTGGATGGCCCCATCTGTCTACTTGAAATTGATAAGGTCGGAAAGTGATGGTGTTCGTGATCAAGTGTTTGAAAGTACTAATCTCTTACCTAGTATGGGATGGGGAAGCCTAGTACCTGATTGAACTAGGGCGTGGCTTATACCCCTGCTGTTCCTGGAACGAGGTTCGCCATGCATGGTTAAGAAATTCGAATCGATTTGTCTGCCTCTCACAGTTTGGGATTGCTTGATCGCTATGCTACACTGAGTAAGAATGGAACATGATGATGGTGTAATATGTTTCTTGTCATAAATTGCTTGGGAACTTTTGCTTGTTTAGTATAGCTGTTGACTTAGTTTGGTAAATGAACCTAGAACTGGAAGCTAAAATTTTGAAAGTAAGGACCAACTGTAGTTGCTTTTGGCAAAAAAACCCCTCAGCCAAAAAGCCTTGCATGTCTACCGGTCGGTTAAGTCTTGTTGAGCCTAGTTGCTCAACCTTGCTTGTGGCACATCTTTCAGGTGTTGTTTGATGAGGACACCACGAGTACATCTACACCAGCAGCACCTCAGGCGCCTCCAGTTGCTCCTCCACCTCAGGCGCCTACAGTTGCTCATCCAGTTGGGCCACTCACTCGAGCCCGTGCGAGAGAATTAAACTTCATGATGCTGTTAAGGAACGAAGGCCCATCGGAATAAGAAGATGGCCCAACAGGGCAGCCCAGGTGGGGCGCCTAGGGTTGGGCGCCGTGACCCCTTCGGACTCCAGGGGCTGCGCCCCCTTTATTTAGTCCGAGTCCTTTTTGTTTACGACTTGAGTTTTGTTTTACATCTAGCTTTAGCTACTCTTGAACACGCGCAAATACGCGCTGTCCTTGTGATTCAGAACTCCACCTTCGAGTGATATTTAGATTGCTCGCCTCTTTTTCTTGTTCGTTCTTCGATTGCGGACAGGAATTGATCTTCGTGATCAGGCTGATCTCGCACCGGCGAGGTTGGTAACCATCGGGAGTTGGTTCAGCGATTGCATTGGCGCTTCGGGTTCGCTCGTCGTAGTCGGATCGTGAGGGTCTACTTCCACCAAGTCGAATTTATCTCCACTCACCGAAAGATCGGGCACTCCGACTCTATCAAGTGGTATCAGCTTTCCAGGTTGATCGGTGAGTTTTACCGAGTGTTTTTCCCTTCCTACAGTCCACAAAAACCAAAACAAATTTTTTCAGGTTAGATCCTTTGTCCCAGCAACCGTTTCGCCTCGCACATTCTTTCAATAAGTGTCTTTGTTGAATTTGTGTGCCTACTCGTTCAATTGTTGCTGGTTACTTGTGTTTAATCTCTTGTTTCTCATTTTTCATCTAACCCTAGTTTTCGCCGCCGCCGCCGTTCCGCTGCTCGCCAACCCTACCAACCGCGCCCACCGCACCTCCCCCCGCGACAACCGCGCCGCGCCATCCCACTACTCCGATCGCCCCTCCCCTGTCAAAAAAAAAAAAAGATCGAAAGCAATCAGAAAAAAAAAGGAAAGTGCAAAAAAAAAAAGGAAAGAAGCAAAAAAAAAAAAGACGAAGAAGAATCCAACAGGGAGAAGGAAGGTGATTCGGATTTGTTTCGGTGGAAACTCTTTTTGCGCGCGCCGTGACTCCCCCTGGGTCACGACTCTCTGGGGTAAATTCCCCCCCCCCCACGCATTCCGTGCCAGCCTTTCATATCCGTATCTCTCTTTCTTGGTCCTTTATTATTCTGAGGTCCGCCTTACTCTAGAGAGAGAGAGAGAGAGATACCGCAATTTGATATTTGAGATCCTCTGTGTTCATATTATCAGTTTTGGGGTACCCTCTGTGAAAAAAAAAAAAAAAAAAAACAGAAAAAAAAAAAACAGAGGTGCGCCCTCTCCACCTTGCCTCTGTTCTTTCGATTTTTCCTTGTTACCAGCAACTCTTGTTACGTGTTTGGCACTATTTTTCAACTTTGCATTATTGTTTGATTGTGCTAATCCTTCATTTGAGTGCAGCCTTCCCAGAACTCCACATAGTTCTACGACGAGCATATTTTGTTTCTCCAGGCAATCGCTCCTCCAATCTTTCGTGAGTTCCACCGGTTGGTTGCAGTTCGCCCCTGTGTGCGTGGTAAGAACGGATAAGAATTTGATAACAGCACTAGTGTGAGCGTCTTGTGAGCTGTTACACCCCTATTTTGTCGTCGCTTGTGTTCTTGTCTTTGCGCTAACCATGGCAGATGATGTCGACGCGGGGGCTGACCAGCTGCAGGGCATACGGGCGCAAGTTGAAGGGCTTGTCACCGACATTCAGACGATTCATGAACGGCTGGACTCGACGATCTCCTCGACGACCGAGCGGTGTGATCAGCTCGACCTTGCACAGACGGCCGCTAAGGCCACACTCGACTCCGTTGTGGCAAGACTCGATGCATTGCACACTACAGTCGCAGAGTTGCAGCAGGGTTATGGTGGTGACTCGGACCAGGACGATGGCGACCGCCGAGGCCGTGCCCGCCGCGTGCCACGCCGTCCCGGTGGTAATGATTCCTTTTCCAAGATTAAATTTAAAATTCCACCTTTTAATGGCAAATATGATCCTGCTGCATATCTTGATTGGGAATTAGAAGTTGAACAGAAATTTTCATGCCATGATATTCTTGCTAATTCTCAAGTTAAAGCTGCTATTAGTGAATTTACTGATTTTGCTTTAATTTGGTGGCGTGAATATAAACACAAACATCCCAATACCATTCCAACCACTTGGGAGCAATTAAAAACTGCTATGCGCCACAGATTTGTGCCTTCTTATTATGCTCGCGATTTGCTTAATAAAATGCAACGTTTTCAGCAAGGTTCCAAATCTGTTGAGGAATATTTCCAGGAATTACAAATAGGCATGATTCGTTGTGGGTTATTGGAGGAAAACGATGCTGCTATGGCACGTTTTCGTGGTGGTTTGAACCGCGAAATTCAGGATATACTTGATTATAAGGACTACACAGATATGACAACATTATTTGAATATGCTTGCAAAGCTGAACGTGAAGTGCAGGGACGCCGCTCGAAGACATATTCTAACTCTTTTGCTGGAAGAAGCTCGCCATCCAACTCCGCACCCGCTCTCCCTGCGCCACCCACGCCCACCACGACACCGCGCGAGCGAACGGCAAAACCTGCTAGCGCTGCCCCTTCCACAGGCACCGCCCCTCCCACAGGCCGTACACGGGATATTCAGTGTCATCGTTGCAAAGGATTTGGCCATGTGATTCGGGACTGTCCGAACAAGCGCACTTTGCTTCTTCGTGACGATGGTGAGTACTCTTCCGCTAGTGATTCTGAAGATACTCGACATGCGATGCTTGCCACTGACCATGCAGCTATGGAGGTACATGTCAACCCGGGCGACGCCGATAGGTATGAAAGTCTTGTTGTGCAGCGTGTTCTTAGTACACAGGTCGCCCCGTCCGAGAAGAATCAGCGACACACTCTTTTCCATACCAAGGGCGTTGTGCAGGAGCGGTCGATTCGCATCATCATCGACAGCGGCAGCTGCAACAATTTGGCGAGTACCACGCTGGTTGAAAAGTTGTCTTTACCCACTCGTAAGCATCCACACCCATATCACATTCAATGGCTTAATGATGGTGGGAAAATTAGAATTACTCGATCAGTCCGTGTTCCTTTCTCCATGGGTGCTTATTCTGATTTTGTCGATTGTGATGTTATTCCCATGGAAGCATGCTCTCTGTTACTTGGGCGACCTTGGCAATATGATACTGATAGCTTGCATCATGGTCGTTCAAATCACTATTCCTTCATGTTTAAGGGTCAGAAAATAATTATACATCCCATGACACCTGAACAAATTCTTAAAGATGATCTTGCTAGAGCTGCTAAAACTGCTAAACAACTTGAACCATCGACATCTCTTAATTCTGAAATCAAGTTGAATGCTCCTGTTTTGCTTGCCACACGTGCTGATTTTGATGAGTTACGCGATGCTCCTTTGCCATGCTATGCCCTTATATGCTCTAGTGTGCTCGTTTCACTTGATGATACACCATCTTTGGATATTCCCCCTGCGGTTGCTAACATTTTGCAGGAGTACGCTGATGTCTTTCCAAAAGATTTGCCACCAGGACTTCCACCACTTCGTGGCATTGAGCACCAGATCGACCTCATTCCCGGCGCCCAGCTTCCGAACCGCGCACCGTACCGTACAAATCCGGATGAGACGAAGGAAATCCAGCGCCAGGTACAGGCGTTGCTTGACAAGGGTTACATTCGTGAGTCTCTTAGCCCTTGCTCCGTTCCTGTGTTACTTGTTCCAAAGAAAGATGGCTCATGGCGTATGTGTGTAGACTGTCGTGCTATTAATAACATTACCATTCGCTACCGATACCCTATACCACGCCTTGATGATATGCTAGATGAGCTTAGTGGTGCCATTATTTTCACTAAGATTGATTTGCGTAGTGGCTACCATCAGATTCGCATGAAATTAGGTGATGAATGGAAAACGGCTTTTAAAACGAAATTTGGGTTATACGAATGGTTAGTTATGCCGTTTGGTTTGACAAATGCTCCCAGCACATTTATGCGTTTGATGAATGAAGTTCTGAGGCCCTTCATAGGATTGTTTGTAGTTGTCTATTTTGATGATATCCTCATTTACAGCAAGTCTATGGAAGAGCATTTAGAACATTTGCGTGCTGTTTTTGATGCATTGCGTGCGGCCCATTTATTTGCTAACCTCGAAAAATGCATGTTTTGCACACAACGTGTCTCGTTTCTTGGCTATGTTGTTACTCCACAGGGCATTGAGGTGGATAGCAGCAAGATTGATGCCATTCGGGAGTGGCCTACACCGACGACGGTCACACAAATTCGAAGCTTTCTTGGCCTTGCAGGTTTCTACCGCCGGTTTGTTCGTGATTTTAGCTCCATTGCAGCGCCTCTACATGAGCTTACAAAGAAGGATGTTCCCTTTGCTTGGAGTGATTCGCAAGAGGTTGCGTTCAGCACCTTGAAAGATAAGTTAACCAATGCTCCTCTCTTGCAGTTGCCTGATTTTACTAAAGTGTTTGAGCTTGAATGCGATGCTAGCGGTATTGGGCTAGGTGCTGTTTTGTTACAAGAAGGAAAACCGGTTGCTTACTTTAGTGAGAAATTAAGTGGTGCTAGCTTGAATTATTCTACTTATGATAAGGAGCTTTATGCTTTAGTGCGCACTTTGCATACTTGGCAGCACTACCTTTGGCATCGCGAGTTTATAATTCATTCTGATCATGAGGCTTTAAAACATATTCGTACCCAAACAAACCTGAACCGTCGTCATGCTAAATGGGTAGAATTCATTGAGTCTTTCCCTTACATTATTAAACACAAGAGTGGGAAGGAAAATGTCATTGCTGATGCTTTGTCTCGTCGCTATACCATGCTTTCACAGTTAGATTTTAAAATCTTTGGCTTGCAAACTGTGAAGGATCAATATGTGGATGATGCTGATTTTAAAGATGCTTTCGCCCACTGTATTCATGGCAAACCATGGGGCAAATTTCACATACAGGACGGGTTCCTGTTTCGCGCTAACAAGCTGTGTGTTCCAGCTAGCTCGGTTCGTCGTTTGTTGTTACAGGAAGCGCATGGAGGCGGTCTCATGGGGCACTTTGGCGTCTACAAGACGCATGAAGTGCTGGCTGCCCACTTCTTTTGGCCCCGGATGCGCGCTGATGTTGAGCGCCTTGTTGCCCGCTGCACTACTTGCCAGAAAGCTAAGTCACGATTAAACAACCATGGTTTGTACATGCCTTTGCCTGTTCCTACTTCCCCTTGGCTTGATATTTCTATGGACTTTGTTTTGGGATTGCCTAGAACTAAGAAGGGGAGGGACAGTATTTTTGTGGTTGTTGATCGTTTCTCCAAAATGGCTCATTTTATACCTTGTCATAAGACTGATGATGCTAGCAATGTTGCTGAATTGTTCTTTCGCGAGATTATTCGTTTGCATGGTATTCCAAATACAATAGTCTCTGATCGTGATGCTAAGTTTCTCAGTCATTTTTGGAGATCACTATGGAATAAAATGGGAACTAAATTGCTGTTTAGCACCACTTGTCACCCTCAGACTGATGGACAAACTGAGGTGGTTAATCGAACCTTGTCCACTATGCTTAGGGCTGTTTTAGATAAACACTTGAAACGTTGGGAAGATTGCTTGCCTCATGTTGAGTTTGCTTATAATCATGCAACGCATTCTTCTACAAAGATGTGTCCTTTTCAAGTTGTTTATGGTTATATTCCTCGGGCGCCTTTTGATTTGTTTGCACTTGATGCCGAGGACATCCCCCACATAGATGCCGCTGCACATGTTGATCAAATGATTAGCTTGCATGAGCAAACTCAACAAAACATTGCTGCTGCTAATGCTAAATATCAGGTTGCGGGTAGTAAAGGGAGAAAACATGTTACTTTTGCACCGGGTGATCTGGTTTGGTTGCATTTGAGGAAGGATCGTTTTCCTACCTTACGTCGTTCTAAATTGATGCCACGTGCTGCTGGTCCTTTTACAGTGCTAACCAAGATTAATGATAATGCTTATATCCTTGACCTGCCTGCGGAGTTTGGTCTTTCCACAAGTTTTAATGTTGCAGATTTGAAACCGTATGTGGGCGAAGATGAGGAGTTGCCGTCGAGGACGACTTCAGTTCAAGAAGGGGAGGATGATGAGGACACCACGAGTACATCTACACCAGCAGCACCTCAGGCGCCTCCAGTTGCTCCTCCACCTCAGGCGCCTACAGTTGCTCATCCAGTTGGGCCACTCACTCGAGCCCGTGCGAGAGAATTAAACTTCATGATGCTGTTAAGGAACGAAGGCCCATCGGAATAAGAAGATGGCCCAACAGGGCAGCCCAGGTGGGGCGCCTAGGGTTGGGCGCCGTGACCCCTTCGGACTCCAGGGGCTGCGCCCCCTTTATTTAGTCCGAGTCCTTTTTGTTTACGACTTGAGTTTTGTTTTACATCTAGCTTTAGCTACTCTTGAACACGCGCAAATACGCGTTGTCCTTGTGATTCAGAACTCCACCTTCGAGTGATATTTAGATTGCTCGCCTCTTTTTCTTGTTCGTTCTTCGATTGCGGACAGGAATCGATCTTCGTGATCAGGCTGATCTCGCACCGGCGAGGTTGGTAACCATCGGGAGTTGGTTCAGCGATTGCATTGGCGCTTCGGGTTCGCTCGTCGTAGTCGGATCGTGAGGGTCTACTTCCACCAAGTCGAATTTATCTCCACTCACCGAAAGATCGGGCACTCCGACTCTATCATTGTTGAAGCTCTTGAGTTCGCTGCTGTTGGCACTTGGCCTCCCCTACTTCCACCTGGGTGGATGGTCGAGTGGGATCCCTCCTCGGATGGTGAGGATAGGGATCAGTGATGTCATGATCGGTCTCATCAGTGACATCCGACCCAGGCGCTAGCTTCCGCTAGTTTATCTTTTCCGCTGCATAAGAACTCTGTAAAACTTTGTTGATTTTCGAACCAGTGTTGTAAGAAATTAATGTACTTGTTTAATTTTGGATGACCTATTGTATTCTATGGAACCACTCACCTTCGTGTGAGCTCTGCTATCTCGGTCCTGATTAGTGGTTTATCGGATGAAATCCGATGGACTGCTGGGTTAACTTGATTAAAGCACTAGATCGCGTGTTAGGCGACTTAATCGTGCTTTAGCTAAGTTAATTAGGGCGGTTCCGCCACAGCTGGTATCAGAGAAGGTTAGCAGGATAGAGAAGACAATAGGTCCAAAACACCTTTCCTAAAAGTAAAACTTGCAAGAAATGTGTTTGAAAAATCTTGTACGATCGTTAAGGTTGGACTTAGTGCGAGAGGCCCTAGGGGAATTTTAGGGTTATTTCAGGTGGCTACTATCTATTGGTTATTTTGATAACTTCCAGCACTTCACCACGTGTATCATACGTGTGCCGATTTCTGCATAAGGAGTGTGCGAGGGTTGATAGGGAGCTCTATTCAAAAGAACCTATCATCGAGGTTGTTTTCTCGCACGTTTGTTATACGTGCGCAGGTTCCATATGTTAATTCATGCGAAGGGTGGTATGGTTCGATTCCAACGAGCCTGTCATCACGGTTGTCACCAGCGTTTATGATACGTGCGCTTGATTCTGCATCACGAGTATGCGAAGGGTTATATGGTCCTATTCAAAGGGGACCTATTTCCACAGTTGTGACGCTGTCCATGCAGCGTTAAATGCATGGGTGCTGTATCTATTGTGAACTAGAATGATTGGGGACGCTTTCATGTGTGCTGGTACGAAAGGTTCATGTGGTTGTGTTCTTCTGCAGGTACACTAACCGTGCTCGCATAGGAAAACGATATTAGAAACCCAACTAGATACTATAGGGAGTGATGTAAGTGTTACCTTGCCACCAATACTAACTATGTAAGTCCAAAACTTTTGGCAGTTATTTTGGTTGAGAGAACGAGGTAGGTCGTGCATGCATCATGGAAAATCTGTAAACCTAAATCCTTAAAACAACTTTGCCCTGGTGTTAAGCTCTTCCTCGCTTTAAGGATTTCTAGCTACCTTTTCAGCATGTGCTCTGGTAAAAAATCCGAGTGTTTCACCCTGTCCCATCTGTTTTCACTCCGCTTCTAACACCGAACTTGTTGCCAACTATCAGGAGAGAATGTTGGTAGTAAATTGGAAGTTTTGGATGAATCCTTGATGAGTTTGAGCTTTTCTCTAAGCCTCCCAGAATCTGTTTCTCTTCTGGGGTTTCGATCTCACACTTCTTTTGATTCTTGGTTCCAGATGGCTGCTTCCGGGCATGTGTTTCGTGGTGCCGATGGCACCTCCCACTCCACATGCGGTTTTCCTGCTATTTTGTGGGACACCTTGAGGTGGTTTGGGTACCAGTTGCCGCCTCCTTACGCGGGACGTGAGTACCAAGAGCATGGAGTGCAGCGGTGCAATGTGCAAGTGGTAGTACCTCCACCCTCAGTGCAGCCCGAGTGGCCCCAGCTCGAGGTTTCGACCTATGGTCATATCCTTAGGAGTCCGATGCCTTGCAGGCTCTCACTCAGTTTTGTCGGCTACACCCATTCGAGGTCCTTTTGGACCCAATTGGCTTGTTCCCCGCCAGGGACCGGATGGACATAGTGATAGAGTCGGAGTGCCCGATCTTTCGGTGAGTGGAGATAAATTCGACTTGGTGGAAGTAGACCCTCACGATCCGACTACGACGAGCGAACCCGAAGCGCCAATGCAATCGCTGAACCAACTCCCGATGGTTACCAACCTCGCCGGTGCGAGATCAGCCTGATCACGAAGATCGATTCCTGTCCGCAATCGAAGAACGAACAAGAAAGAGAGGCGAGCAATCTAAATATCACTCGAAGGTGGAGTTCTGAATCACAAGGACAGCGCGTATTTGCGCGTGTTCAAGAGTAGCTAAAGCTAGATGTAAAACAAAACTCAAGTCATAAACAAAAAGGACTCGGACTAAATAAAGGGGGCGCAGCCCCTGGAGTCCGAAGGGGTCACGGCGCCCAACCCTAGGCGCCCCACCTGGGCTGCCCTGTTGGGCCATCTTCTTATTCCGATGGGCCTTCGTTCCTTAACAGCATGATGAAGTTTAATTCTCTTGCACGGGCTCGAGTGATTTGCCCAACTGGGTGAGCAGCTGTAGGCGCCTGAGGTGGAGGAGCAACTGGAGGCGCCTGAGGTGCTGCTGGTGTAGATGTACTCGTGGTGTCCTCATCATCCTCCCCTTCTTGAACTGAAGTCGTCCTCGACGGCAACTCCTCATCTTCGCCCACATACGGTTTCAAATCTGCAACATTAAAACTCGTGGAAACACCAAACTCCGCAGGCAGGTCAAGGATATAAGCATTATCATTAATCTTGGTTAGCACTTTAAAAGGACCAGCAGCACGTGGCATCAATTTAGAACGACGTAAGGTAGGAAAACGATCCTTCCTCAAATGCAACCAAACCAAATCACCCGGTGCAAAAGTAACATGTTTTCTCCCTTTACTACCCGCAACCTGATATTTCGCATTAGCAGCAGCAATGTTTTGTTTAGTTTGCCCATGCAAGCTAATCATTTGATCAACATGTGCAGCGGCATCTATGTGTGGGGTGTCCTCGGCATCAAGTGCAAACAAATCAATAGGCGCCCGAGGAATATAACCATAAACAACTTGAAAAGGACACATCTTTGTAGAAGAATGCGTTGCATGATTATAAGCAAACTCAACATGAGGCAAGCAATCTTCCCAACGTTTCAAGTGTTTATCTAAAACAGCCCTAAGCATAGTGGACAAGGTTCGATTAACCACCTCAGTTTGTCCATCAGTCTGAGGGTGACAAGTGGTGCTAAACAGCAATTTAGTTCCCATTTTATTCCATAGTGATCTCCAAAAATGACTGAGAAACTTAGCATCACGATCAGAGACTATTGTATTTGGAATACCATGCAAACGAATAATCTCGCGAAAGAACAATTCAGCAACATTGCTAGCATCATCAGTCTTATGACAAGGTATAAAATGAGCCATTTTGGAGAAACGATCAACAACCACAAAAATACTGTCCCTCCCCTTCTTAGTTCTAGGCAATCCCAAAACAAAGTCCATAGAAATATCAAGCCAAGGGGAAGTAGGAACAGGCAAAGGCATGTACAAACCATGGTTGTTTAATCGTGACTTAGCTTTCTGGCAAGTAGTGCAGCGGGCAACAAGGCGCTCAACATCAGCGCGCATCCGGGGCCAAAAGAAGTGGGCAGCCAGCACTTCATGCGTCTTGTAGACGCCAAAGTGCCCCATGAGACCGCCTCCATGCGCTTCCTCTAACAACAAACGACGAACCGAACTAGCTGGAACACACAGCTTGTTAGCGCGAAACAGGAACCCATCCTGTATGTGAAATTTGCCCCATGGTTTGCCATGAATACAGTGGGCGAAAGCGTCTTTAAAATCAGCATCATCCACATATTGATCCTTCACAGTTTGCAAGCCAAAGATTTTAAAATCTAACTGTGACAGCATGGTATAGCGACGAGACAAAGCATCAGCAATGACATTTTCCTTCCCACTCTTGTGTTTAATAATGTAAGGGAAAGACTCAATGAATTCTACCCATTTAGCATGACGACGGTTCAGGTTTGTTTGGGTACGAATATGTTTTAAAGTCTCATGATCAGAATGAATTATAAACTCGCGATGCCAAAGGTAGTGCTGCCAAGTATGCAAAGTGCGCACTAAAGCATAAAGCTCCTTATCATAAGTAGAATAATTCAAGCTAGCACCACTTAATTTCTCACTAAAGTAAGCAACCGGTTTTCCTTCTTGTAACAAAACAGCACCTAACCCAATACCGCTAGCATCGCATTCAAGTTCAAACACTTTAGTAAAATCAGGCAACTGCAAGAGAGGAGCATTGGTTAACTTATCTTTCAAGGTGCTGAACGCAACCTCTTGCGAATCACTCCAAGCAAAGGGAACATCCTTCTTTGTAAGCTCATGTAGAGGCGCTGCAATGGAGCTAAAATCACGAACAAACCGGCGGTAGAAACCTGCAAGGCCAAGAAAGCTTCGAATTTGTGTGACCGTTGTCGGTGTAGGCCACTCCCGAATGGCATCAATCTTGCTGCTATCCACCTCAATGCCCTGTGGAGTAACAACATAGCCAAGAAACGAGACACGTTGTGTGCAAAACATGCATTTTTCGAGGTTAGCAAATAAATGGGCCGCACGCAATGCATCAAAAACAGCACGCAAATGTTCTAAATGCTCTTCCATAGACTTGCTGTAAATGAGGATATCATCAAAATAGACAACGACAAACAATCCTATGAAGGGCCTCAGAACTTCATTCATCAAACGCATAAATGTGCTGGGAGCATTTGTCAAACCAAACGGCATAACCAACCATTCATATAACCCAAATTTCATTTTAAAAGCCGTTTTCCATTCATCACCTAATTTCATGCGAATCTGATGGTAGCCACTGCGCAAATCAATCTTAGTGAAAATAATGGCACCACTAAGCTCATCTAGCATATCATCAAGGCGTGGTATAGGGTATCGGTAGCGAATGGTAATGTTATTAATAGCACGACAGTCTACACACATACGCCATGAGCCATCTTTCTTTGGAACAAGTAACACGGGAACGGAGCAAGGGCTAAGAGACTCACGAATATAACCCTTGTCAAGCAACGCCTGTACCTGACGCTGGATTTCCTTCGTCTCATCCGGATTTGTACGGTACGGTGCGCGGTTCGGAAGCTGTGCGCCGGGAATGAGGTCGATCTGGTGCTCAATGCCACGAAGTGGTGGGAGTCCCGGTGGCAAATCTTTTGGAAAGACATCAGCGTACTCCTGCAAAATGTTAGCAACCGCAGGGGGAATATCCAAAGATTGTGCATCATCAAGTGAAACGAGCACACTAGAGCATATAAGGGCATAGCATGGCAAAGGAGCATCGCGTAACTCATCAAAATCAGCACGTGTGGCAAGCAAAACAGGAGCATTCAACTTGATTTCAGAATTAATAGATGTCGATGGTTCAAGTTGTTTAGCAGTTTTAGCAGCTCTAGCAAGATCATCTTTAAGAATTTGTTCAGGTGTCATTGGATGTATAATTATTTTCTGACCCTTAAACATGAAAGAATAGTGATTTGAACGACCATGATGCAAGCTATCAGTATCATATTGCCAAGGTCGCCCAAGTAACAGAGAGCATGCTTCCATGGGAATAACATCACAATCGACAAAATCAGAATAAGCACCCATGGAGAAAGGAACACGGACTGATCGAGTAATTCTAATTTTCCCACCATCATTAAGCCATTGAATGTGATATGGATGTGGATGCTTACGAGTGGGTAAAGATAACTTTTCAACCAGTGTGGTACTCGCCAAATTGTTGCAGCTGCCACTGTCGATGATGATGCGAATCGATCGCTCCTGCACAACGCCCTTGGTATGGAAAAGAGTGTGTCGCTGATTCTTCTCGGACGAGGCGACCTGTGTACTAAGAACACACTGCACAACAAGACTTTCATACCTATCGGCGTCGCCCGGGTTGACATGTACCTCCATAGCTGCATGGTCAGTGGCAAGCATCGCATGTCGAGTATCTTCAGAATCACTAGCGGAAGAGTACTCACCATCGTCACGAAGAAGCAAAGTGCGCTTGTTCGGACAGTCCCGAATCACGTGGCCAAATCCTTTGCAACGATGACATGGAATATCCCGTGTACGGCCTGTGGGAGGGGCAGCGCCTGTGGAAGGGGCAGCGCTTGCAGGTTTGGCCGTTCGCTCACGCGGTGTAGGGGTGGGCGTGGGTGGCGCAGGGAGAGCGGGAGCGGAGTTGGATGTCGAGCTTCTTCCTGCAAAAGAGTTAGAATATGTCTTCGAGCGGCGTCCCTGCACTTCACGTTCAGCTTTGCAAGCATATTCAAATAATGTAGTCATATCCGTGTAGTCCTTATAATCAAGTATATCCTGAATTTCGCGGTTCAAACCACCACGAAAACGTGCCATAGCAGCATCATTTTCCTCCAATAACCCACAACGAATCATGCCTATTTGTAATTCCTGGAAATATTCCTCAACAGATTTGGAACCTTGCTGAAAACGTTGCATTTTATTAAGCAAATCGCGGGCATAATAAGAAGGCACAAATCTGTGGCGCATAGCAGTTTTTAATTGCTCCCAAGTGGTTGGAATGGTATTGGGATGTTTGTGTTTATATTCACGCCACCAAATTAAAGCAAAATCAGTAAATTCACTAATAGCAGCTTTAACTTGAGAATTAGCAAGAATATCATGGCATGAAAATTTCTGTTCAACTTCTAATTCCCAATCAAGATATGCAGCAGGATCATATTTGCCATTAAAAGGTGGAATCTTAAATTTAATCTTGGAAAAGGAATCATTACCACCGGGACGGCGTGGCACGCGGCGGGCACGGCCTCGGCGGTCGCCATCGTCCTGGTCCGAGTCACCACCATAACCCTGCTGTAACTCTGCGACTGTTGTGTGCAGTGCATCGAGTCTTGCCACAACTGAGTCGAGTGTGGCCTTAGCGGCCGTCTGTGCAAGGTCGAGCTGATCACACCGCTCGGTCGTCGAGGAGATCGTCGAGTCCAGCTGTTCATGAATCGTCTGAATGTCGGTGACAAGCCCTTCAACTTGTGCCCGTATGCCCTGCAGCTGGTTAGCCCCCGCGTCGACATCATCTGCCATGGTTAGCGCAAAGACAAGAACACAAGCGACGACAAAATAGGGGTGTAACAGCTCACAAGGCACTCACACTAGTGCTGTTATCAAATTCTTATCCGTTCTTACCACGCACACAGGGGCGAATTGCAACCAACCGGTGGAACTCACGAAAGATTGGAGGAGCGATTGCCTGGAGAAACAAAATATGCTCGTCGTAGAACTATGTGGAGTTCTGGGAAGGCTGCACTCAAATGAAGGATTAGCACAATCAAACAATAATGCAAAGTTGAAAGATAGTGCCAAACACGTAACAAGAGTTGCTGGTAACAAGGAAAATCGAAAGAACAGAGGCAAGGTGGAGAGGGCGCACCTCTTTTTTTTTTATTTCTGTTTTTTTTTTCACAGAGGGTGCCCCAAAACTGATAATATGAACACAGAGGATCTCAAACAGCAAATTGCGGCACACACTTTTTCCGAAAGTACAGGGCGCACCTCTCTCTCTCTCTCTCTAGAGTAAGGCGGACCTCAGAATAAAAAAGGACCAAGAAAGAGAGATACGGATTTGAAAGGCTGTCACAGAATGCGTGGGGGGTGGGGGGGGGAATTTACCCCAGAGAGTCGTGACCCAGGAGGAGTCACGGCGCGCGCAAAGGGAGGTTCCACCGAAACAAATCCGAATCACCTTCCGTCTCCCTGTTGGATTCTTCTTCTTCTTCTTTTTTTTTTTGCTTCTTTCCCTTTTTTTTTGCACTTTCCTTTTTTTTTTTGAGTGCGTTCGATCTTTTTTTTTTTTGTGACAGGGGAGGGGCGATCGGAGTAGCGGGATGGCGCGGCGCGGTTGTCGCGGGGGGAGGTGCGGTT
Organism: Setaria italica; assembly: GCF_000263155.2. Taxonomy (NCBI): domain Eukaryota; kingdom Viridiplantae; phylum Streptophyta; class Magnoliopsida; order Poales; family Poaceae; genus Setaria; species Setaria italica. Next base: position 30,884,915 of record NC_028458.1, on the reverse strand, counting down.
GGTAGGGTTGGTGAGCAGCGAAACGGCGGCGGCGGCGAAAACTAGGGTTAGATGAAAAACGAGAAACAAGAGATTAAACACAAGTAACCAGCAACAATTGAACGAGTAGGCACACAAATTCAACAAAGACACTTATTGAAAGAATGTGCAAGGCTAAAAGGTTGCTGGGACAAAGGATCTAACCTGAAAAAAATTTGTTTTGGTTTGTGTGGACTGTAGGAAGGGAAAAACACTCGGTAAAACTCACCGATCAACCTGGAAAGCTGATACCACTTGATAGAGTCGGAGTGCCCGATCTTTCGGTGAGTGGAGATAAATTCGACTTGGTGGAAGTAGACCCTCACGATCCGACTACGACGAGCGAACCCGAAGCGCCAATGCAATCGCTGAACCAACTCCCGATGGTTACCAACCTCGCCGGTGCGAGATCAGCCTGATCACGAAGATCGATTCCTGTCCGCAATCGAAGAACGAACAAGAAAGAGAGGCGAGCAATCTAAATATCACTCGAAGGTGGAGTTCTGAATCACAAGGACAGCGCGTATTTGCGCGTGTTCAAGAGTAGCTAAAGCTAGATGTAAAACAAAACTCAAGTCGTAAACAAAAAGGACTCGGACTAAATAAAGGGGGCGCAGCCCCTGGAGTCCGAAGGGGTCACGGCGCCCAACCCTAGGCGCCCCACCTGGGCTGCCCTGTTGGGCCATCTTCTTATTCCGATGGGCCTTCGTTCCTTAACAGCATGATGAAGTTTAATTCTCTTGCACGGGCTCGAGTGATTGGCCCAACTGGGTGAGCAGCTGTAGGCGCCTGAGGTGGAGGAGCAACTGGAGGCGCCTGAGGTGCTGCTGGTGTAGATGTACTCGTGGTGTCCTCATCATCTAGCTTGGCTTGACCGGGTAAATAACATGGAGGTATTGGTAGCCTCACATTCGCTGGTCACCGTTTCCACCGCGACATGGTGCATGACCGCTTTCTACTGACTAGTTGAGCTTCAGGGAGAGCTATGGCTATCTTGGCAAGGATAGCTGTAGACACCTAGGAGTATCTCAACACCGCCAAGAGAGATTTGGTGGAACAGTCGTATCAGCTTATCCAGAGGGGCATAAGGTTTCCGATATGCAGACCCGGATTACCAAACTAGAGGAAAGGGCGACTGACATGGAGCAGGATATGGTGATGCTTGTTGAAGAAAAACTGGAGGTGGAGATGGAGCTCGCTGTCGCTAATGCGCACTTAGCCGAGCACCATGCTGAGCTTGATGCTATCCATGCCCTAGAAATGCAGCTGGATGAGCCTATGGCTCAGGAGGAGGAGGAGGAGGAAGACCCCGAGGAGGTAGAGGGAGTTTCGAGCATGGACATTGAAGTTGGTGACGCCCCTTCTCCGACGCATAGTGTTTCCTCCATAGCAACCTGGATGACTTTTAGATTGAGGCTGTAGTAAGTTGGTCTTTTGTGTACTCCTTGGCAACCTATAATTTTGAATGGTGATGTAATAGGTTAGCCTTGAGTTGAGTACTTCTCCTGTGTTAAGAAACCGAAAATGAAGTGATCTTGGTTAAATCAGTTCCTGTTTTCCACCCCGCTCTTGTGTCCCTTCCGGCCCACCTTAGGGACACGCTTTGAATGTCAAAGTTGTGTCTGAACTTGTGCTGTAGCCGCTCGTGAAGTTTCAGCTCTTTGGATCTGCCAAAAATCGGCCACCCCGGCATCGATGACCTCCGCCGAATTGGCCCAACCCCGAGTCATAGGTTCGGACTTGTTGGGATACGAGGTAGGCTACAGTAGCGCAAATCAAAATTTCTACCGCGTATATCCAGGAAGAACTGCCGTATAAGGATCACGGGATTACCACTCGACGCACTACTGGTGCGGAAGATGTAGATATGCGTCGATGCAGTGAAGACGATCACGTAGTCGATCAACGTAGTCGTACGTAGTCGATCACGTCACGTCCAGCAGCTCCCACGTGCAGCAAGATCGCCTCCGGTGCCGCGGCTCGTCGTCGGCTCGTCGCGGCTCGTCGGCGGCTCGTCGATGGCTCGTCCAAGTGCTGCAGGCGCAACACCTCCAAGGTATCCACACGTGCAGGGAGGAAGCGTCGCAAGCCGGATTGCTAGATCCGCGAGTTGCAACAGGCAAGGGCGTGGGAGGCGTGGCAAGTGTGTTCAGCCAAAAAAGGTGTGAACCCTAGGGCGCCCCCACCCCTCTATTTATAGAGGTTCCTGATGGGCCTCTGGATCCGAGGCCCATTAGTACTCCTAAACCTAATCCAACTCGGATCAAATCCGAATTGGGCTTCCAGCGCCTTAAGTGTGGGACCCTTTGGGTTCGGATACGTATAGACATGGCCCGAGTACTCCTACTCGGCCCAATAGTCGGTAGCAGCCTCTAGCAAGACGTGCCAACTCCTATACGCACACGAAGATCATATCATACGAACTATCACAACATAACATACATGCTATTCCCTTTGCCTCACGATATTTGGTCTAGCTTCAAGCCGACCGCTCTTTCTCGATCCTCTGATTCGGAATCCCTTTGTGGGTTAACTCTTAACCGTACGTAGCATGGCCATGCATTTTCGGATCCGATCACTCGAGGGGCCCAGAGATATCACTCTCAATCAGAGAGGGGCAAATCCCTTCTTGATTGACCATGTCTCATAGCATGCTTCTTGACAAACCCGAAAGCTACCTTTATAACTACCCTGTTACGGCGTAGCGTTTGATAGCCCCTAAGTAGGTCGATCCACATCTAGAATACATGCGACAATCTCAGGTCTAAGGACAAAGCGTATATGTTGTTTAAAGAGAGAACTACTTCTCGTGTTGGGTCAGTCCTAACACATGTCTCCACATGTGCCCACATTATTAGTTCAACATCTCCATGTCCATGACTTGTGAAACATAGTCATCAACTAATACATGTGCTAGTCTAATATTCATGTGTGTCCTCACATGAACTCCGACTAGGGACAACTTTAGAATAACCATACAAGTAAAGAGTTTCACATACAATTCACATAATTGCAAATCAATTCAAGTAGCCTTTAATGGATATTCAATGAACACAACATACAAATCATGGATACAAATGGAATATCATCATCTCTATGATTGCCTCTAGGGCATACCTCCAACAGTCTCCCACTTGCACTAGAGTCAATCTAGAAGGTACCTAATACCCATAGCTCTTACATGCGCATCATGCTTAGCCTGCGGGAGTGGTTTTGTCAACGGATCAGAAATGTTCAGATCCGTGTGTATTTTGCATATCTTGATCTCACCCCGGTTAACGAAGTCTCGAATGAGATGAAATCGCCGCATTACGTGTTTGTTCTTCTGGTGGTTCCTTGGCTCCTTTGCTTGCGCAATTGCCCCATTGTTATCACAGTAGAGATTCAATGGGCTGGACGCATTCGGGAACACACCAAGCTCAATGAGGAAATTCCTTATCCAAACACCTTCCTTCGCGGCTTCCGAAGCCGCGATGTACTCGGCTTCTGTCGTAGAATCGGCCACCGTCTCCTGCCTGGAACTCTTCCAACTAACAGCACCACCATTTAGCGTGAACACAAATCCTGATTGTGACTTTGAATCATCTCTGTCGGTTTGGAAACTAGCATCGGTGTAACCTGTTACAACGAGCTCCTCCTCACCTCCATAGACGAGGAACATATCTTTAGTACTTCTCAAGTACTTAAGAATGTTTTTCATCGCTGTCCAGTGACTCTCACCTGGATCAGATTGGTGTCTGCTTGTCATACTTAGCACATATGAAACATCTGGGCTAGTACTTATCATTGCATACATGATAGATCCAATAGCCGAGGCATATGGCACTCTACTCATGCGATCCCGCACATCAGCAGTCGAAGGACACTGAGTCTTGCTGAGATGTATGCCATGTGACATAGGCAAGAACCCTTTCTTTGCCTCTTCCATACTGAACCGCTTCAACACTTTGTCAATGTAAGTATCTTGGCTTAAACCTATAAGCCTTCTCGATTTATCTCTATAGATCTTAATACCCAGAATATATGCCGCTTCCCCTAAGTCCTTCATCGAAAAACTATTTTTCAGTGAAGTCTTTACGGACTCAAGCATAGGAATGTTATTCCCAATCAGTAATATGTCATCCACATATAAGATTAGAAATACTACAGAGCTCCCACTAACCTTCTTGTAAACACAAGACTCTTCTTCGTTCTTGGTGAAGTCAAACCCTTTGACCACTTCATTAAAACGAATGTTCCAACTCCTAGATGCTTGCTTCAATCCATAAATGGATCTCTGAAGCTTGCATACCTTTCCAGCATTTTTCGGATCGACAAAACCCTCGGGCTGTATCATATACACGTCCTCAGCTAGGTTTCCATTCAAGAAAGCTGTCTTGACATCCATCTGCCATATCTCATAATCGAAATATGCAGCTATAGCTAGAATAATCCGAATGGACTTCCGCATCACTACGGGCGAGAAGGTCTCGTCGTAGTCAACTCCTTGAACTTGTCGAAAACCTTTCGCGACAAGTCGTGCTTTATAGATGTGAACATTTCCATCCATGTTCTTTTTCTTCTTATAGATCCACTTGCACTCTATGGCTTTAACACCATCAGGTGGGTCAACCAAGTTCCAAACTTGATTGTCTCCCATGGACTCTATTTCGGATTGCATGGCACTCTGCCATTTTTCGGAGTCTGGGTCCATCATTGCTTCTGCATATGTCGTAGGCTCATCATTGTCCAACAATAATATTTCCCGCATTTCGCGAAGCCTTGCCGACCTTCGTGGTTGTGGCGGTGCTTCTCTCGCCATGGGTATCTCAACTTGTTCTGCTACGTTAGCATCACTCATTGATTCTTGCCCGATTGGCTCATCTTGAACTTCTTCAAGATGCACTGTCTTTCCACTCTTTTCTCCTTTGAGAAACTCTTTCTCTAGGAAAACCCCGTTCTGAGCGACAAACACTTTGCCTTCTGATCGGTTGTAGAAATAATATCCCAAAGTTTCCTTTGGATATCCCACGAAAATGCACTTATCCGACTTGGGTATGATCTTGTCCGATTGAAGTCGCTTGACAAACACTTCACATCCCCAAATCTTTAGAAAAGACAAACTAGGAACCTTTCCAGTCCACATCTCATATGGTGTCTTAACTACGGATTTAGATGGTACCCTATTAAGTGTGAAAGCTGCTGTTTCTAGAGCGTATCCCCAAAATGACAACGGTAGGTCCGACTGGCTCATCATTGATCGAACCATGTCTAACAAAGTTCGATTACGTCGCTCGGACACACCGTTTCTCTGAGGTGTTCCAGGCGGCGTAAGTTGTGGAACAATTCCGCAACTCTTTAGATGATTGCTAAACTCGTGGCTCAAATACTCGCCTCCACGATCAGATCGCAAGGCCTTAATTTTCTTGCCACGCTGATTTTCAACTTCATTCTGAAATTCCTTGAACTTTTCAAAGGTCTCAGACTTGTGCCTCATCAAGTAGACATAGCCATATCTACTAAAATCATCAGTGAAAGTTATGAAGTATTGGAATCCTCCTCTAGCCGTCGTGCTCATTGGTCCGCATACATCACTATGTACGAGTTCCAACAAGTCTACTGCTCTCTCAGGAAATCCTGTGAAAGGCGTCTTGGTCATCTTGCCTAGCAAGCAAGCCTCACATGTCTCGTATGATTCAAAATCAAACGAAGTTAGAAGTCCATCAGAATGGAGCTTCTTCATGCGCTTATCACTTATATGACCCAAACGACAATGCCACAAGTAGGTAGGACTCAAATCATTAGGCCGAGGCCTTTTAGCACTTACATTACAGACAGGTGAACCATCAAGATTTAAAACAAATAATCCATTCACAATGGGTGCAAAAGCCATAAACATATTATTCTTAGAGATCAAGCATGAAGGAGACAAAATGTTTCGACTTAAACTAGGAACAAAATAACAATTATTCAACTCCATAATAAATCCTGACGGGAGGTGGAGTTGCATCGTCCCGACGGTCAAAGCAGCAACTCTTGCATTATTGCCCACGCGGAAATCAACTTCTCCTCTTTCCACGCTTCTACTTCTTATCATTCCCTGCATCGAATTGCAAATATGAGCAACCGATCCGGTATCAAATACCCAAGAATTAATAACTGTATCAGCGAGAAATATGTTGTCTATAACATAAACAACAAGCGTACCTGAGGTAGAAGTACTCTTACTTCCGCCATTCTTCAAGGAAGCTAGGTACTGCTTGCAGTTTCTCTTCCAGTGACCAAGTTCATGACAGTAAAAGCACTCTTTATCTGGAGCAGGTCCAGCTTTAGCCTTGGGCGGTGGGTTTGGCTTGGACGTTCCAGCCTTGCCCTTCTTCTTCCAAGAATTGCCCTTCTTCTTAAAGCTGGGCTTGTTCTGTATCGCCATCACATGGCTGGTACTAGCGCTTTTCTTGATGTCAGCCTCTGCTGTTTTAAGCATGCCACACAGCTCATTCAGACCCTTCTCCGTCCCATGCATATGGTAGTTCGAGATGAAGTTCCCATAGCTAGGCGGAAGAGATGAAAGAATGAAATCCGTGGCCAACTCTTGGCCCAGTGGGAAGCCTAGCTTCTCCAACCGTTGAGTGTAACCAACCATCTTGATTACGTGTGGTCCTACTGCTGCGCCTTCTGCTAGCTTGCTCTCAACAAAGGCCTTAGACACATTGAACCTTTCAGTCCTGGCCTGTGTTTGGAACATGTCTCTAAGCGCCACGATCATATCGTGCGCCTCATGGTTTGTTTCGAACTGCATCTGCAGCTCGGGTTCCATGCAAGCAAGCATAAGGCAGCTTACTTTGAGGTTAGCATCACATGCTTTCTTGTAAGCATTCTTGGCAGCAGCGGGTGCATCCTCAGCAGGTTCTTCTGGTAGTGGGTTGTCTAGAACATCTTCCTTTTTCTCAGCCCTGAGAACAATTCTCAGGTTGCGGATCCAATCCGAGTAGTTTGTTCCATTCAACTTGTCCTTCTCAAGGACCGAACGCAAAGCAAACGATGTGGTGGTGTTGCTAGGTGCCATTTAATCTACAACAAAAGTAATGCAAAATACACTAAGACAAACGTATCCATGATAGAGCAAATTACATTAAACTATTTTAACAGAATCTACTCCCACTAAAATCAATATCCCTCTATTGAAACTTAGTGATTCAGGATCCACAACTAACAAGTCTACTAGTGAGCTTTAGCATCACCGCTAGCAAACGAGGTAGATCGGTAAGCAACTTTTGCTAATCATATCACATATGACTCCTATTGTTGGGTGACATCTCTATGTCTCGACGCCCAACCTTTATGCCCCAAGGTCCTTAACCGTTAAGATATCCTTGTTAAGCAAACCAACCCTTATGCGTGTAAGTGTCCGACACAAACCCGTCTAGTCAAGGAAAACTAGTGGCACCATAATTTCATAGACCCACCACTAATTGTACAAGACATGGGACGGTGCAAGTTTTAGTTGGGAGGGCATACTAACTTAAACTTTGTGAGGGATCGTTCTACTTCTAACATCACAGCATGCAGAAAGTAAAACATAAACAGAATAGCATTCACACAGTTGTGACACCAGTATGGCCCGTTTTTCTTATGGTGATCTCCATCTCCATAGAACCTGTTCACCATGGTGATCTCCATCTCCATGTTCCATGTGCGCCATCCTCCTGGTGATGAGTCCTCCAAGAACTAGGGCATGCTATTACGCCTAATAGCTAGTAAAGAATCTAGTAATGAAGATTACATAGTTGCTTGGATCATCACAGATTGGTACGCAGACCATTAATTACAATAAAGTGACAACACATATGGCTCCTGCCGTGTTGCCGTACGCGCAACACGCAGGTCACGAATGAGTTACACACATGCATCACATACACAAGGGGGCCATACTGATCACAAGATACATACATACATCCTGCAAAAGAGAGTTAGGCGTCCTAACGTTCCAAACTTCGGAGGCCCGAAACTCCATCTTCCAAGCCGAATTTGGCAAATCTAATTTCACCGAAAACGGCAAAGCCATTGAAATTCACGTGTAACTTTTTCTGTAGATCAATTTTCGTATAGAAATCGCCCCGATCCGAGATCGTACCAAAAAGTTACGGCTGATTTACCGAAGCATGCGCATACGGCAAAATCCCGACCCCGGCAGTAGATCCCATCTACCATTGCACATCTAATGCGCCTGGCGTATGACCCTGGATCTCGATTCGACCAATCATATTGATCTTCCCTCACTGCAACCGGATTTACGTGTATCACTTAACTCCGATGGCGGAAACCGACCGGTAGGAGTATGTCGTTACACTACCATTGCAGCAAGGGCACGAAACCAGGACATAGATCAAACAGAAAACTCGCATATCTCCATATGCACACATCCCGAATCCAAAACTAAGCAGCTACGGCTCTTGATACCACTGTTGGGATACGAGGTAGGCTACGCTAGCGCAAATCAAAATTTCTACCGCGTATAACCAGGAAGAACTGCCGTATAAGGATCACGGGATTACCACTCGACGCACTACTGGTGCGGAAGATGTAGATATGCGTCGGTGCAGTGAAGACGATCACGTAGTCGTACGTAGTCGATCACGTCCAGCAGCTCCTCAGCAGCTCGTCCACGTGCACAGCAAGATCGCCTCCGGTACCGCGGCTCGTCGTCGGCTCGTCGTGGCTCGTCGGTGGCTCGTCGGCGGCTCGTCCAAGTGCTGCAGGCGCAACACCTCCAAGGTATCCACACGTGCAGGGAGGAAGCATCGCAAGCCGGATTGCTAGATCCGCGAGTTGCAACAGGCGAGGGCGTGGGAGGCGTGGCAAGTGTGTTCAGCCAAAAAAGGTGTGAACCCTAGGGCGCCCCCACCCCTCTATTTATAGAGGTTCCTAATGGGCCTCTGGATCCGAGGCCCATTAGTACTCCTAAACCTAATCCAACTCGGATCAAATCCGAATTGGGCTTCCAGCCCCTTAAGTGTGCGACCCTTTGGGTTCGGATACGTATAGACATGGCCCGAGTACTCCTACTCGGCCCAATAGTCGGTAGCGGCCTCTAGCAAGACGTGCCAACTCCTATACGCACACGAAGATCATATCATACGAACCATCACAACATAACATACATGCTATTCCCTTTGCCTCACGATATTTGGTCTAGCTTCAAGCCGACCGCTCTTTCTCGATCCTGTGATTCGGAATCCCTTTGTAGGTTAACTCTTAACCGTACGTAGCATGGCCATGCATTTTCGGATCCGATCACTCGAGGGGCCCAGAGATATCACTCTCAATCAGAGAGGGGCAAATCCCTTCTTGATTGACCATGTCTCATAGCATGCTTCTTGACAAACCCGAAAGCTACCTTTATAACTACCCTGTTACGGCGTAGCGTTTGATAGCCCCTAAGTAGGTCGATCCACATCTAGAATACATGCGACAATCTCAGGTCTAAGGACAAAGCGTATATGTTGTTTAAAGAGAGAACTACTTCTCGTGTTGGGTCAGTCCTAACACATGTCTCCACATGTGCCCACATTATTAGTTCAACATCTCCATGTCCATGACTTGTGAAACATAGTCATCAACTAATACATGTGCTAGTCTAATATTCATGTGTGTCCTCACATGAACTCCGACTAGGGACAACTTTAGAATAACCATACAAGTAAAGAGTTTCACATACAATTCACATAATTGCAAATCAATTCAAGTAGCCTTTAATGGATATTCAATGAACACAACATACAAATCATGGATACAAATGGAATATCATCATCTCTATGATTGCCTCTAGGGCATACCTCCAACAATATGTGATATGATTAGCAAAAGTTGCTTACCGATCTACCTCGTTTGCTAGCGGTGATGCTAAAGCTCACTAGTAGACTTGTTAGTTGTGGATCCTGAATCACTAAGTTTCAATAGAGGGATATTGATTTTAGTGGGAGTAGATTCTGTTAAAATAGTTTAATGTAATTTGCTCTATCATGGATACGTTTGTCTTAGTGTATTTTGCATTACTTTTGTTGTAGATTAAATGGCACCTAGCAACACCACCACATCGTTTGCTTTGCGTTCGGTCCTCGAGAAGGACAAGTTGAATGGAACAAACTACTCGGATTGGATCCGTAACCTGACAATTGTTCTCAGGGCTGAGAAAAAGGAAGATGTTCTAGACAACCCACTACCAGAAGAACCTGCTGATGATGCACCCGCTGCTGCTAAGAATGCTTACAAGAAAGCATGTGATGCTAACCTCGAAGTAAGTTGCCTTATGCTTGCTTGCATGGAACCCGAGCTGCAGATGCAGTTCGAAACAAACCATGAGGCGCACGATATGATCGTGGCGCTTAGAGACATGTTCCAAACACAGGCCAGGACTGAAAGGTTCAATGTGTCTAAGGCCTTTGTTGAGAGCAAGCTAGCAGAAGGCACAGCAGTAGGACCACACGTAATCAAGATGGTTGGTTACACTCAACGGTTGGAGAAGCTAGGCTTCCCACTAGGCCAAGAGTTGGCCACTGATTTCATTCTTTCGTCTCTTCCGCCTAGCTATGGGAACTTCATCTCGAACTACCATATGCATGGGACGGAGAAGGGTCTGAATGAGCTGTGTGGTATGCTCAAGACAACAGAGGCTGACATCATGAAAAGCGCTAGTATCAGCCATGTGATGGCGATACAGAACAAGCCCAGCTTTAAGAAGAAGGGCAATTCTTGGAAGAAGAAGGGCAAGGCTGGAACGTCCAAGCCAAACCCACCGCCCAAGGTTAAAGCTGGACCTGGACCTGCTCCAGACAAAGAGTGCTTTTACTGTCATGAACTTGGTCACTGGAAGAGAAACTGCAAGCAGTACCTAGCTTCCTTGAAGAATGGCGGAAGTAAGAGTACTTCTACCTCAGGTACGCTTGTTGTTAATGTTATAGACAACATATTTCTCGCTGATACAGTTATTAATTCTTGGGTATTTGATACCGGATCGGTTGCTCATATTTGCAATTCGATGCAGGGAATGATAAGAAGTAGAAGCGTGGAAAGAGGAGAAGTTGATTTCCGCGTGGGCAATAATGCAAGAGTTGCTGCTTTGACTGTCGGGACGATGCAACTCCACCTCCCGTCAGGATTTATTATGGAGTTGAATAATTGTTATTTTGTTCCTAGTTTAAGTCGAAACATTTTGTCTCCTTCATGCTTGATGAAGGATGGTTATTCATTTGCGAGTGAAAACAATGGTTGTGTGATCTCTAAGAATAATATGTTTATGGCTTTTGCACCCATTGTGAATGGATTATTTGTTTTAAATCTTGATGGTTCACCTGTCTGTAATGTAAGTGCTAAAAGGCCTCGGCCTAATGATTTGAGTCCTACCTACTTGTGGCATTGTCGTTTGGGTCATATAAGTGATAAGCGCATGAAGAAGCTCCATTCTGATGGACTTCTAACTTCGTTTGATTTTGAATCATACGAGACATGTGAGGCTTGCTTGCTAGGCAAGATGACCAAGACGCCTTTCACAGGATTTCCTGAGAGAGCAGTAGACTTGTTGGAACTCGTACATAGTGATGTATGCGGACCAATGAGCACGACGGCTAGAGGAGGATTCCAATACTTCATAACTTTCACTGATGATTCTAGTAGATATGGCTATGTCTACTTGATGAGGCACAATTCTAAGACCTTTGAAAAGTTCAAGGAATTTCAGAATGAAGTTGAAAATCAGCGTGGCAAGAAAATTAAGATCTTACGATCTGATCGTGGAGGCGAGTATTTGAGCCACGAGTTTTAGCAATCATCTAAAAGAGTTGCGGAATTATTCCACAACTTACGCCGCCTGGAACACCTTAGAGAAACGGTGTGTCCGAGCGACGTAATCGAACTTTGTTAGACATGGTTCGATCAATGATGAGCCAGTCGGACCTACCGTTGTCATTTTGGGGATACGCTCTAGAAACAACAGCTTTCACACTTAATAGGGTACCATCTAAATCCGTAGTTAAGACACCATATGAGATGTGGACTGGAAAGGTTCCTAGTTTGCCTTTTCTAAAGATTTGGGGATGTGAAGTGTTTGTCAAACGACTTCAGTCGGACAAGATCACACCCAAGTTGGATAAGTGCATTTTCGTGGGATATCCAAAGGAAACTTTGGGATATTATTTCTACAACCGATCAGAAGGCAAAGCGTTTGTCGCTCGGAACGGGGTTTTCCTAGAGAAAGAGTTTCTCAAAGGAGAAAAGAGTGGAAAGACAGTGCATCTTGAAGAAGTTCAAGATGAGCCAATCGGGCAAGAATCAATGAGTGATGCTAACGTAGCAGAACAAGTTGAGATACCCATGGCAAGAGAAGCACCGCCACAACCACGAAGGTCAGCAAGGCTCCGCGAAATGCGAGAAATATTATTGTTGGACAATGATGAGCCTGCGACATATGCAGAAGCAATGATGGACCCAGACTCCGAAAAATGGCAAAGAGCCATGCAATCCGAAATAGAGTCCATGGGAGACAATCAAGTTTGGAACTTGGTTGACCCGCCTGATAGTGTTAAAGCCATAGAGTGCAAGTGGATCTATAAGAAGAAAAAGGACATGGATGGAAATGTTCACATCTATAAAGCACGACTTGTCGCGAAAGGTTTTCGACAAGTTCAAGGAGTTGACTACGACGAGACCTTCTCGCCCGTAGTGATGCTTAATTCCATTCGGATTATTCTAGCTATAGCTGCATATTTCGATTATGAGATATGGCAGATGGATGTCAAGACAGCTTTCCTGAATGGAAACCTAGCTGAGGACGTGTATATGATACAGCCCGAGGGTTTTGTCGATCCGAAAAATGCTGGAAAGGTATGCAAGCTTCAGAGATCCATTTATGGATTGAAGCAAGCATCTAGGAGTTGGAACATTCGTTTTGATGAAGTAGTCAAAGGGTTTGACTTCACCAAGAACGAAGAAGAGTCTTGTGTTTACAAGAAGGTTAGTGGGAGCTTTGTAGTATTTCTAATCTTATATGTGGATGACATATTACTGATTGGAAATAACATTCCTATGCTTGAGTCCATAAAGACTTCACTGAAAAATAGTTTTTCGATGAAGGACTTAGGGGAAGTGGCATATATTCTGGGCATTAAGATCTATAGAGATAGATCTAGAAGGCTTATAGGTTTAAGCCAAGATACTTACATTGACAAAGTGTTGAAGCAGTTCAGCATGGAAGAGGCAAAGAAAGGGTTCTTGCCTATGTCACATGGCATACACCTCAGCAAGACTCAGTGTCCTTCGACTGCTGATGAGCGGGATCGCATGAGTAGAGTGCCATATGCCTCGGCTATTGGATCTATCATGTATGCAATGATAAGTACTCGCCCAGATGTTTCATATGCGCTAAGTATGACAAGCAGACACCAATCTGATCTAGGTGAGAGTCACTAGACAGCGGTGAAAAACATTCTTAAGTACTTGAGAAGGACTAAAGATATGTTCCTCGACTATGGAGGTGAGGAGGAGCTCGTTGTAACAGGTTACACCGATGCTAGTTTCCAAACCGACAGAGATGATTCAAAGTCACAATCAGGATTTGTGTTCACGCTGAATGGTGGTGCTGTTAGTTGGAAGAGTTCCAAGCAAGAGACGGTGGCCGATTCTACGACAGAAGCCGAGTACATCGCGGCTTCGAAAGCCGCGAAGGAAGGTGTTTGGATAAGGAATTTCCTCATTGAGCTTGGTGTGTTCCCGAATGCGTCTAGCCCATTGAATCTCTACTGTGATAACAATGGGGCAATTGCGCAAGCAAAGGAGCCAAGGAACCACCAGAAGAACAAACACGTAATGCGGCGATTTCATCTCATTCGAGACTTCGTTAACCGGGATGAGATCAAGATATGCAAAATACACACGGATCTGAATATTTCTGATCCGTTAACAAAACCACTCCCGCAGGCTAAGCATGATGCACATGTAAGAGCTATGGGTATTAGGTACCTTCTAGATTGACTCTAGTGCAAGTGGGAGACTGTTGGAGGTATGCCCTAGAGGCAATCATAGAGATGATGATATTCCATTTGTATCCATGATTTGTATGTTGTGTTCATTGAATATCCATTGAAGGCTACTTGAATTGATTTGCAATTATGTGAATTGTATGTGAAACTCTTTACTTGTATGGTTATTCTAAAGTTGTCCCTAGTCGGAGTTCATGTGAGGACACACATGAATATTAGACTAGCACATGTATTAGTTGATGACTATGTGTCACAAGTCATGGACATGGAGATGTTGAAACTAATAATGTGGACACAAGTGGAGACATGTGTTAGGACTGACCCAACACGAGAAGTAGTTCTCTCTTTAAACAACATATACGCTTTGTCCTTAGACCTGAGATTGTCGCATGTATTCTAGATGTGGATCGACCTACTTAGGGGCTATCAAACGCTATGTCGTAAGAGGGTAGTTATAAAGGTAGCTTTCGGGTTTGTCAAGAAGCATGCTATGACACATGGTCAATCAAGATGGAATTTGCCCCTCTCTGATTGAGAGTGATATCTCTGGGCCCCTCGAGTGATCGGATCCGAAAATGCATGGCCATGCTACGTACGGTTAAGAGTTAACCTACAAAGGGATTCCGAATCACAGGATCGAGAAAGAGCGATCGGCTTGAAGCTAGACCAAATATCGTGAGGCAAAGGGAATAGCATGTATATTATGTTGTGATGGTTCGTCCGATATGATCTTCGTGTGCGTATAGGAGTTGGCACGTCTTGCTAGAGGCCGCTACCGACTATTGGGCCGAGTAGGAGTACTCGGGCCATGTCTATACGTATCCGAACCCATAGGGTCACACACTTAAGGGGCTGGAAGCCCAATTCGGATCTGATCCGAGTTGGATTAGGTTTAGGAGTACTAATGGGCCTGGGATCCAGAGGCCCATCAGGAACCTCTATAAATAGAGGGGTGGGGGCGCCCTAGGGTTTACACCTTTTTGGCGAAACACACCTGCCGCGCCTCCCACACCCTCGCCTGTTGCAACTCGCGGATCTAGCAGTCCGACTTGCGACGCTTCCTCCCTGCACATGTGGATACCTTGGAGGTGTTGCGCCTGCAGCACTTGGACGAGCCATCGACGAGCCGCCGACGAGCCGCGACGAGCCGATGACGAGCCGCGGCACCGGAGGCGATCTTGCTGCACGTGGGAGCTGCTGGACGTGATGTGATCGACTACGTACGACTACGTTGATCGACTACGTACGACTACGTGATCGTCTTCACTGCATCGACACATATCTACATCTTCCGCACCAGTAGTGCGTCGAGTGGTAATCCCGTGATCCTTATACGGTAGTTCTTCCTGGTTATACGCGGTAGAAATTTTGATTTACGCTAGTGTAGCCTACCTCGTATCCCAACAAATGGAATATCATCATCTCTATGATTGCCTCCAGGGCATACCTCCAACAGTCTCCCACTTGCACTAGAGTCAATCTAGAAGGTACCTAATACCCATAGCTCTTACATGCGCATCATGCTTAGCCTGCGGGAGTGGTTTTGTCGACAGATCAGAAATGTTCAGATCCGTGTGTATTTTGCATATTTTGATCTCACCCCGGTTAACGAAGTCTCGAATGAGATGAAATCGCCGCATTACTTGTTTGTTCTTCTGGTGGTTCCTTGGCTCCTTTGCTTGCGCAATTGCCCCATTGTTCTAGTGCATATTTAGGAAGATTGCATGCGTTCGTTGCGAAAAAATCCACTCGAGTTTCGCTACCCGGCAATAGTGCATTCGGGTGCCGAAATGCACCCGTTTTGCATCATTTTTCGTGCCGGAACCGAATGCCCAAAAACACTCCCAAACATGTTCTAGTGCATATTTAGAAAGATTGCATGCGTTCGTTGCGAAAAAATCCACCCGAGTTTCGCTACCCGGCAATAGTGCATTCGGGTGCCGAATGCACCCGTTTGCATCATTTTTCGTGCCGGAACCGAATGCCCAAAAACACTCCCAAACATGTTCTAGGGTCTAATTAGGAAGATTGCATGCGTTCGTTGCGAAAAAATCCACCCCGAGTTTCGCTACCCGGCAATAGTGCATTCGGGTGCCGAAATGCACCTGTTTTGCATCATTTTTCGTGCCGGAACCGAATGCCCAAAAACACTCCCAAACATGTTCTAGTGCATATTTAGGAAGATTGCATGCGTTCGTTGCGAAAAAATCCACCCGAGTTTCGCTACCCGGCAATAGTGCATTCGGGTGCCGAAATGCACCCGTTTTGCATCATTTTTCGTGCCGGAACCGAATGCCCAAAAACACTCCCAAACATGTTCTAGTGCATATTTAGGAAGATTGCATGCGTTCGTTGCGAAAAAATCCACCCGAGTTTCGCTACCCGGCAATAGTGCATTCGGGTGCCGAAATGCACCCGTTTTGCATCATTTTTCGTGCCGGAACCGAATGCCCAAAAACACTCCCAAACATGTTCTAGTGCATATTTAGGAAGATTGCATGCGTTCGTTGCGAAAAAATCCACCCGAGTTTCGCTACCCGGCAATAGTGCATTCGGGTGCCGAAATGCACCCGTTTTGCATCATTTTTCGTGCCGGAACCGAATGCCCAAAAACACTCCCAAACATGTTCTAGTGCATATTTAGGAAGATTGCATGCGTTCGTTGCGAAAAAATCCACTCGAGTTTCGCTACCCGGCAATAGTGCATTCGGGTGCCGAAATGCACCCGTTTTGCATCATTTTTCGTGCCGGAACCGAATGCCCAAAAACACTCCCAAACATGTTCTAGTGCATATTTAGGAAGATTGCATGCGTTCGTTGCGAAAAAATCCACCCGAGTTTCGCTACCCGGCAATAGTGCATTCGGGTGCCGAAATGCACCCGTTTTGCATCATTTTTCGTGCCGGAACCGAATGCCCAAAAACACTCCCAAACATGTTCTAGTGCATATTTAGGAAGATTGCATGCGTTCGTTGCGAAAAAATCCACCCGAGTTTCGCTACCCGGCAATAGTGCATTCGGGTGCCGAAATGCACCCGTTTTGCATCATTTTTCGTGCCGGAACCGAATGCCCAAAAACACTCCCAAACATGTACCAGTGTATATTTAGGTAGATTGCATGCGTTCGTTGAGAAAAAATCCACCGGAGTTTCGCTACCCGGCAATAGTGCATTCGGGTGACGAAATGCACCCGTTTTGCCGTAAATTTCGTGCCGGAACCGAATGCCCAAAAACACTCCCAAACATGTTCTAGTGCATATTTAGGAAGATTGCACGCGTTCGTTGCGAAAAAATCCACCCGAGTTTCGCTACGCGGCAATAGTGCATTCGGGTGCCGAAATGCACCCGTTTTGCATCATTTTTCGTGCCGGAACCGAATGCCCAAAAACACTCCCAAACATGTTCTAGTGCATATTTAGGAAGATTGCACGCGTTCGTTGCGAAAAAATCCACCCGAGTTTCGCTACCCGGCAATAGTGCATTCGGGTGCCGAAATGCACCCGTTTTGCATCATTTTTCGTGCCGGAACCGAATGCCCAAAAACACTCCCAAACATGTTCTAGTGCATATTTAGGAAGATTGCACGCGTTCGTTGCGAAAAAATCCACCCGAGTTTCGCTACCCGGCAATAGTGCATTCGGGTGCCGAAATGCACCCGTTTTGCATCATTTTTCGTGCCGGAACCGAATGCCCAAAAACACTCCCAAACATGTTCTAGTGCATATTTAGGAAGATTGCATGCGTTCGTTGCGAAAAAATCCACCCGAGTTTCGCTACCCGGCAATTGTGCATTCGGGTGCCGAAATGCACCCGTTTTGCATCATTTTTCGTGCCGGAACCGAATGCCCAAAAACACTTTCAAACATGTTCTAGTGCATATTTAGGAACCTACCCCCATATGAAGGGTGACTGTACGTCCACGTAA